>NC_041223.1:73260619-73316468 GCF_002837175.3 Physeter macrocephalus | reverse complement strand
CGAACCCGGTTCCCCTGCATCGGCAGGCGGACGCGCAACCACTGCGCCACCAGGGAAGCCCAATCTTATTATTTTAAAGTCCAGTACAGCAGTCACTTTTAAGAGACTTTGAATAATTTACAAACTTTTAATAAAATTCCATTAAATATATTAAATGACATATGTACATTTAATATGTTTGATTTCTTTTGGGGGGGTAGCTCAAATATCTGACTTAACAAACCTTTCCCAAGTTCTTGACATAATTCATATATCTAATGATTTAAACTTAGAAATATGATGAGCATTAACTTCCCTTAAATGTTATAAGCCTATATATATATATATATATTAAGATTTCAACTTGAAAAGCACAATTTAAAGCAGTTAGTTACTCAATTATTCATTCTAAATTGAAAAATTTAAAAACAGACCCGTTTAATAGGTAAAATTCTCTTACATATTGCAATGATATGAATTATTAAACATGCACATATTCTTAAGCAGAAAAATATTAATGCTGTATATTTGATTCTTTTAAACATTTTATACTTAATTACAAACCATCCTGAACTTAAAAGATTCCAGCCTACTAAGAAAACAATGATGTCTCACCAAGCAAAATTTGAGGAGTCCCTTCTTATCCACTTGGGGTTGTATGAACCAGAAATGCTACTAGATTCTTTTTTTTTTTCCATTTAAAAATTTTTTTATTTTATATTGGACTGTAGTTGATTTACAGTGTTGTGTTAGTTTCAGGTATACATCAAAGTGATTCAGTTATATGTATACATATCTCTATTCTTTTTCAGATTCTTTTCCCTTATAGGTTATACAGAATATTGAGTAGAGTTCTCTGTGCTATACAGTAGGTCCTGGTTGCTCATCTATTTTATATATAGTAGAGCCACTTTCAAAAAAATTTTATTTTATCTCGGAGTATAGTTGATTGACAATGTTGTATTAGTTTCAGGTGTACAGCAAAGTGTTTCAGTTTTATGTATACATGTACTAGATTCTTGATGGTGACACTGATGGGTTTACTGCACGGATTGCTTCATAACTTACTCCTTAAGTTGTTCTTGTGGCCTCTTTTGTAGTCTTCGTCCCTAGAGAACTTTGATTCTTAAATTGAAATGGACTTTTAACCTTTTATTGTTTCATTTCTTCCTGTCTATAGGACTATACACATGAGGTCCAATTGAATTGTGGAGCTCTCTCAAGGCTTAGATGAATCACAACTTCCAAGGCCTTTCTAGGACAGTAACATCAAACCAGTGTTGCCCCATAGGTAGGCCCTCTTATGGGATTAGTAAATATGATTAAGCCTATTCCATTAACTGTATACTCAGACTGAGCAGTCTGGCTCACTGAGTTTCGTACACTTGGAATCATATGAAGCATTGCATCTCCAACAAATAAAGACCTGTCCATAAGGCCCACATCACTGGGCCTCCCCACACACTAATCTTCAAGTGAACCCGAAGATTTTCTCAAAGTTGCTTTGTTATCATCTAGTCACAGAAAATAAAAATGAAATTAATAGAGAAAAATGTTCTGTATACATCACTAGTTAAAGGCAAGGCTAATACTTTCTCCATGAACTCCTGAGTCTAGGTCATTGTTCTTGCTGAGCAAAGCTCTGGACAAACTTAAGATGTGCAGAGAATCAAGAACAACAGGACAGAGAAAGGCAGGTATATAATGTCTCTGCCTCTGAAAGAGGACACTGTGCCACGTCTGCCAGGTCAGCCAGTTCCCAGCACAGAGGCTGAAGGAGGAGCCCTCTCCTATCACCTTTGCAACATCTCTATGAAGCTCTGCTGCTGGTGAATTTATTTCTCTGAAATGAGACCCTCAGAGCTGTCCAATAAAACTAATGACTTCAATTACAAACATTTGTGATGTCTAAGTTTATTACTGCTGAACAGATATTGTCGTCATGAATGCACAAAAGTTCAATTTCAAAAGCAGAAATGTCTAAGATGTTAGGTAAGGGTTAAAAGAAAGAAAGAAAAAGGAACGAAGCTGTTTTGCTTTCCCAGATGACAGACATCACCAGAGATTACTTCAGGGAAAAAAAATTAGTCCCGAACTGTAATGACTTCAGTTCTTAAATCCAAAGTTGAGAGAGACCCCACAGTTATTAAAGTTAATAAATCAGAGAGAAAGAGAGCGATCCTACATGCAAATCTGGACAACTTGTGCACTTTTCCACACACAGAACTTAAAGTGTTTCTCTCCCCTTTCCCTTTCCCTTCCTTTACCTCATTCACCATGGATATCTTAAAAACAGCAGAGAGACTCATGGGACGCACAGTTCTATGAGATGTAATTATGGTACCTTATTTTTAAGAGTTTAAAAGTGCATCTTTATGGCCTATTGCAGCCATGGTAACTTTTATATGTTTGATTGACATAAAACATGCATTGGCATAAAACATCTCCTCAAACTGTCGACATGTGGAGATTTTGCTCACTGCTCTCCCCTCCTCCACGTGGCATCCCCTCCACTCTTCCTGGCCCTCATCACTTGTTTAGTAATATTGATCAGCTGTAGTTAGCAGAAGGCAGTTGGTGACCCCAGAACAGCTCTTCTGGTTGTTGTAAAAGCTAAAATGAACTGAAATAAATAGTATGTGATTCATGAGCTACACATGCGTGTGGAACTCAGAAGGCCCAGCATTTACAGATCATTTTAAAGGTGATCTTTCATATGTGAGGTTTACATCGTCCCAGTTTGACTTTTGATTTGTTTTTTAAGTTAAGTAAAAAGGGTTGCCTTTCCCGCTCAGATAGAAGAGGTGTCTTTGTATAGCTGATATAAATACTTCTAAAGTCTTATAGGGTGACTAATACCTTACAGGGATAAACCAGGCTGTCAACTTTCCTGAGATTTTTGGCTAGAACTCCAAATGTTGGCTAAAGGCATCAAGGCAAGATCCTCATCTTAGAAAAAAAGGTTTTCTATCCAGAGACCATAAATAAGTGTATATGGAGGAACATATGTTCACCTATTCTTCCAAAATAGTAGAGAGCCTAGATTCTAAGAGAAATTCAAAGTAAGTGTATATCTAGCTATATTTTAATTTTCACTAGAGTATAACTTCATTAATGTTGTCAAACAACCAAATAAGCATTGACTATTTTTCCTTGAATATTGCTTAGGATTCCTTAAAACAAGATTGGCTACTTCATGAAGCAGTCTCCCATTTGTTAGAGCAGAGAGTTCTGAGTTGGAAAAGAGAAAGTTCTCTGACATCATATTTTAAACTAGTAATTCATGTTTCAATGACCTCTCTGTTGGTAATAAGGGCTTTTTCTGATGATTTCCCAAAAAAGCTTACCTCAAACATTCCTTCACATTTTACTGACATATCTTGTGTAAGTGTTTACTGAAAGCAGCCCCCGTAGTCTTTCGTTCTTTAGGTTTTTCTGACCAGATGTCTATTTTCAGTTACTGCGTGTAGCCACTAATAACTCTTCCCTCGGGTGACTGAGGAAACATGGTGGCCTGGTTAATTTATTTTACCTCCCCATTTTCCCACAAGTAGACCAGGAATTGTTGCCAATTAGTGAACAAGGATTTGCTAAATGCCCATAAAGTAAAAGTGGTATACTACATTGGACATTTTGGTCAATACATCCTGAGAAAACATGCAGAGGTTTAACACAGAAAACCCCAGCTTCTTAGTGTCTAAGTTCCCAAGACCTTCAGGCCTCCAGAACAATTCTAGGCCCAGAAATAACCAGAAAAAACAAACAAATAACTCTTGCAGCACAGTCCTGAATTTCCAGTAACCAATAAGTGACAGCAGAGAGGAACCAAGCTCCAGACACACTGTGATTGGTCCATTAATTACTCATAAGGAAAGGAGCATTATGATTGGCTTGTGAAGGTTATAAAAGACCATTCTGCACCTCCCAGCACCAGCTTTTTGCTAGTAACAAGTAGGAAGCAGAAGAAGTGAAATATAGAAAATACAGAGAGAAGAAAGAAGAGAAGGAGGAATCTCGTTACATCCCCACGAGGCGAGATGAAGTTTTGAGATTATTAATAACTGGATTCTTTCTCCTTGTATTTGTCCCTGTCTCCTTTCACTCATTCATGATTTAGCAAGCTCTGTGTATCCTCTCTACAGGGAAGAGAAGAAGGAGCAAGATTGTCTAGATTTGTTTTTAAAAAGCTAATTCCATTTCTCTTAATATTCTTTCAGCAGTGGTTTCCAAAAGATTCAAGAGTGAAAATCTTCCCCCAGACAAACAGCAATTGAACACTACACACACACACACACACACACACACACACACATATGTGCTCTAGTCTGGGCAGGAGAGGGAGGTTTGTGGTTCCAAGGAAGGGGCACCAAGGGTTCTTCTCCTGGGCAAAAGCCCACGGGGAGGAGAAATAGCTCTAGGGTGCATCTAGGATGATCACAGGAACTGCGTCCCTGACCTTGTCAAAGATGACCAAATCCTAAGAAAAGTGGATGCTAATGTGCCCCAGGTGCTGCTGCTGGCTTGGACATACAGGACATCAGCGACGCTCATGAAACTCTGGAGACCAGTGGTCCAAACTGCCTTCCCCATTTTCCAGGCAACATGCAAGTCTTCCCAGTTGTGATGTGAGTGGGTCCAGTGACAAATGCTTTGAAATGTACTACAGGCAAGGAGGCTTAGAGTCAGAAATAAATGTACATTATGGCAAATGAAGTTAGATTTCTTGCATACGTGAGTTTAGAGAATGAGACTCACCTTCTGCGCTCACAACAACCACATGATCAGTAATATTATTTCTATTTTAAAGGTTGGGAAACTTAAGTGAGAAGCTAAGTAACTTCTATTAGGTTATGCCATTAGTAAGTGATGCAATTGGGATTTGAAGATAGGGGAGGGGATATGCAGAGGTCAGCAGCCTGCTGATTAGAAAATAAATGGAACAAGAAGCATTTCTTCAGGAAAGGGAAGAAAGTGGAGATAAAGAAATCCAGTGTCCCAAAAGACCAAAGAACCAAGATTAGGAGGAAAAGTCCCAAGTAGTGATAAGAAGCCCCTAAGGGCATGTATTAGCCCTGCTAAAGAGAAGAACCACATAGCAGTAGTTCTGTTATGATGCAATGAAAACATCACACTGAGAATCTGGCTCTGTCGGCAAACCAAGGCCAATGGTTAGAACGCTGGGTGCAGACTCTCAGGGAGCTGTGTGCAGTCCAATAGAGTCCACAAGTACACTGAGATTTATATATATATATATGTGTGTGTGTGTGTGTGTGTAAACACATATACATATGTATATATATATTTTAAACTTTTTATTTTATATTGGAGTATAGTTGATTAACAATGTTGTGTTAGTTTCAGGTGCACAGCAAAGTGATTCAGTTATACATATACATGTATCTATTCTTTTTCAAATTCTTTTCCCATTTAGGTTGTTACATAATATTGAGCAGAGTTCCCTGTGCTACACAGTAAGTCCCATTGCAGCACTGTTTACAATAGCTAAGACATGGAAGCAACCTATACGTCCAGAGATTCTATTTTTAATGTGCTTCAACTCAAAGCACATTGATAGCAGCAATAGAGGAAAAAATTGATTTTCTAGAGGGTAAAATCTAAGAGGAGGTTGCTTCACCTTTCACTCGCTAATTTTATAACAAAACATTTAATACTTTGACTAGAGGTCATGCATCTACCTGACTTCATTCAACCTTAATAAGAAAAAAGATAATGTACCACCACTCCTCCTCATGATAATTAAAAATAAGAAAGGAAGGAAGGAAGGAGGGAAGGAAGGAAGGAAGGAGGGAGAAGATAAAGCACTGTCCAACATCTAGTGCTTTATCAAGTTCCACAATTTCTTCAGAGGTTCATGACATTTTAACTCTTTGTGCCGATATCCTATCCCTGATAATCATAATAGTGATCAGAAAATATTAAACTATATTTAGTGAATTCTGTTATGGTAGCGGGAATTCCCATGCATACTGCACCTGTATAAATTGGTAAAAATAAACTTCTATAAGGTAAATTGACAACATGTAAGAAGAGTTTTTAAAAAATTCTCTCATTCTCTGACTTGGAATTTTATTTCTTGGACTTTATCTTAGATCTGTAAAAAAGCTACATTTATGAAGATATTAACCCTTGTATGATTTATAAATTGAAAATTGGTATTTAAATACTACACAGTCAACCACAGGGGAATTAAGTAATTTATTGTAATATTTTGTCATTAAGTAAAATTACAGATACGAAGCCCATTTAAAACATGGAAAACTGTTCTTATAAAGTTTAGAGAATATCAGTATAAAACTTTTACTTATATGTTGATTACAACTATCTTAAAAATACATATGCACTTGAGAAAAGACTGGAAGAACATGAACTAATACTACAAAGTGTTAACTGTGATTATTTTGAATGAGGATATTACACATGACTGGATTATTTTTTCTTTATTAATTTCTATTTTCAATACTTAATTATAGTTTTAAAGTATCTTATTTCTTATATTTCCATTTTGACAGGGAATAAAGCTTAAGTCAAACTGTAATTTTAATGAAAACTAAATTTAATATTAAAATAAATTCAGGTAACTATTTATTATATTTTACCATGATTTTTAATTTTAAAAATGTTACATTTTCAGAATTTAAAAGACTAACCTTGAGCTATTTGGGAAAATAAGACTATCTAGAATAACTCTCACTCTAAAAAATCAAATTTGTACTGAAAGGCAAAACCAACCACATTTCTCTACTAACTATTATTGCTATGAACTTTAATTTCTGTATATACATGAACACATGTTGCATGTGTGTGCAAATCTGGGATAAACACATCAACATATACTTTTATTTTTAAAAAAATATTTCCAGTATTTGCCTCACCAAAAAATATATAAAGGAATATGGAAACCAGATTCAAACATAAAAATATTACCTGAAATCTGGATAGATCCACAAAATAAAAACCTAACAAGAATTTTTCAGCCAGATTTCTTTCAAATAATGAAATTATTGAGTACATACGATAACTTGAGTTTCAAAGACATTGAAATCCATCATTTGTAAAAGGAGATGTAGAGTTCGTCCTGCAGTCTCATTCCCATTAAGATTTAAATGACTGATGATGCTTAATTCATTCACTTCCTGGAGAATTTTTACATTTCAGCAGTGAAGGAAATCTTACATGATTGAAATGAATCATTGATAGTACAGTCTCAGCAGTCAGCAAGTTCAGTGGCAGGAGAATTTGGGGCTGAATGAAAATTCTCTGGAGTCCCGAAACTACGTGCTGAAGATAACCATTGATTTAAACTCTGCATAATGCTGTTGGTGGCCATTTGCAAGTACACAGCTATACTTCACCGATTCAGATACTTCAACACAAATGTGTCCAACGTTTGGGTTTGGAGCTTTGGGGAAACTTTTCTGATCCAATATTACCAAGACTGTAAACCCATCTGCATAACATCTGGAAAGGACTGTTTTGTAGGTTAGTAACTAATGGACATGACCTCATACTTTTCTTTCTGCATGTCCACCTTTCATCTCAATTTAGTAGTATTACTAATAAAGAGCTCAACTCTTCACTTAGAAGATCGCAGGGGAGAGGAAACTGATAGACACTACAGAACTGAGAACAGAGAATTTTGATGAGAGAATTGAGAAAAACACCCTAGAGTGGCTAATTAGGCAAAGAAAACTGATGACCTTAAATTCTTCAGCTATTTGTTGGTTCTTCCAGTCTTACACCTCAGACTGGTTAGACATAACCCTAACCAGTTAGGCTAGGGTTATGTCCTCAATGGAGTTTCCAATAAATGAGAAAGTTCATAAAAGCTGACAGGCAAGAAGGTTAAAATTATTGGCTAAAATAAGGTCTGGGCTTCATAATAATCAGCCACTTCAGGGTGTTGTCAAGGCTGTATTCCATTACCATTGATAATTAGGAGGTCACTACATAAATAGTTTATGAGTTTGTCAAATGATTTTATAGTTTGTTTGTGTGTGTGTGTGTGTGTGTGTGTGTGTGTGTGTGTACCAAATTTCATGCCCTCCGAGATAGGGGCTGTGTTTGTCTCACTTACTGTACTCAGTGCTATGGGAACTTCTGGAAAGAAAGTCCACATTTGGGATGGTGATCATGATGATGAAGATGGTGATCTTCTATGGTAATATTCCTCGAGTCCATAAGAATAATCACAGTAGTGGAGATGCACCATTTAAATGACTGCAACATGTCTCATTGTGAAGTTGTCTAGGTAGCTAGTTGTCTAGGGTATATACCTGGGAGTAAAATGACTGGGTTGTATGGTGTATGTATCATAATCATTATTGGCATCAACAAATTATTCTCCATAGTTATTGTGCCTATGTATACATCACCCAGAGAAGTTCTGTTTTTTTAATCTCTTCATCATTTGTTCTCAGACTTTAAAAATTTTACCAATCTGATAAGTATGAAGTGGTGTCTTATTTTATTTTGCATTTTTCCAATTCCTTCTGAAGTTGGCCATCTATTCTTATATTATTGGCTTTTTGCATTTCTTCTCTAGTGAATTGTCCTTAAATATATTTTTGCCCAATTCCATTGGTTGTTCGGCTACTTTAAAAAAATTGATTTTAGGAGAAATCCTTATAAAGTCTTGACATTAATGTTTTGCTTTTATGTTGTGCAAATGTATTTTCCCAAACTATTGCTTATTTTAGCATTTATTGTGTTTTTTGTGATACACAATTTTTATCTTAAGGTGGTCTTTTTATTTTTAGAAACATCTCTATTTTATGTATATATGTAATTTTTTTGAAGTCTGGTTGATTTACAATGTTGGATTAATTACTACTGTACAGCAAAGTGACTCAGTTATACATGTATATATATTCTTTTTCATATTCTTTTCCATTACGGTTTATCATAGGATACTGAATATAGTTCCCTGTGCTATATACAGTAGGACCTTGTTGTTTATCCATTCTGTATATAAAAGCTTACATCTGCTAAGCCCAACCTCTCACTCCATCCTTCCCCCGTCTCCCTCCCCTTAAGGTGGTCATTTTAATCAATCTCTTTTTACTTCTACTTTCTGTGCCTTAAGTGATTTACTCCTGTTCAATGTCATAAAGATGTTCTTTTTTTTTTCTCTAAAGATGTTCAAGTTTTTCTTTCCAAATTAAGGTATTTTATCTACCTATATTTATTTTGTGTATGCGGTGGATTGAAGATCTAATTTACATTTTCCTATATCAATGGCTCATTGTCCCAGTACAACTTATTAAAGAGTCCACCATTTCCCTACTCCTTTATAAAGCCAGATCTGTCACAAAATGCATTTCCATAAATGCATGGGTCTATTTCTTAGTTCTCTCTCTGTCCCATTGGCTTGTCTTCCTGTGCACCAATACCACACTGTTTCAATTATTATCTTGTTGCGTAATTCTTGACTCCTTTTTCTTTTTTTCTCAATTTTTATTGGGTATTCTGTGCCCTTTATTCTTCCACATAAATTTTAAAGTAAGCTTTTCAAGTTTCACAAAAATCCCTTTTGGAATTTTGATAGGAATTATATTAATTTATAGATAAAATGTAGAAAGGTTGGTGTATTTGTAATATAGATTCTTCCTGGTATACTGCTCTATTTACTTAAGTCTTTTATGTTTTACAATAATGTTTTACTATTTTCTCAATAAAGGATTTGCACATTCTTTGTTAGATATGTTATGAGATACTTTATAGTTTCTGTTGCTTAGAATATTTAATTACTATGATGTCATCGATATCGGTGAGCCGTGTGACATTCTATGGGATGTCAAGATGATCAAGGTCCCTGTGAGTTATACTGTGACTTATAGCAGTTAACAAAGTTCTGGGGCAAGCCAGTGGATGTATCCTACTCTCCAAATCTTTTCTACAGAGCCCTCTGATTGAAAGCACTCTGGTTGTCCTTGGCACTCACTGTGCTACAAAGTTGCTAGGTCATTTTTGGCAGTTTCCTATTCTCTCATTTCAAGGTTTGTTATTTTGTAATCTGTGGCTGAAAATATCAACGTTGAAAATATTTGTTACTCTGTTTCTGTTATCTGTCCTTTTTGCCTGTTTGTGCCCATTATGTTCATATAATTGCTTAGGTATTTCTGACCATAAGCTACTCGTTTTCTCTGGAGAATTTTTTGTGCCAATCTTTGAAACCTAGAATTAAAGTTCAGTTTTCTAGGCAAGATTTAGTTTTGCTTCTACATGGCTCCAGTCGCCACTACTTGAAAGTATGGAACAATTTTAAATTTACAGCTTGAAGTTTTTTGGGTCACCCAAGTGATGTGAATATGGGCTGAACATCCATATGAGGAGAAATTATTAATACAACCCATTGATGAATCTTATTTACACACCTTGCTTTGTACAGGAATAAGGCAACTTTTCCTGAGTGTGGCAAGGTAGAGAGATTTATTTCTTGTTCACCATTTCACCATGAAGGTAGACTTTTAAAGTCCAAACTTAAAAGCAGAGGATCTCCTATTAGCCTCCAACCTTGAGAAGGCCTGGGCTATGTCTCCTGAACTCCACCCCAAGAGTTAATGAAAATAAAAATGCAAGTCACTCAGGTTTGAGAGAGAACCTCAAAGCAAAAGCTGCTTCAATATCTCTGGGGCTAGATTTTGGTCTTAACAAGTCTTTTATTTTTTCCCTACATTTCCTACCCTCCCCCATCACACAGGGTAATATCTTCCCTGGTCACACCAGTTACACAGGTTAATATTTTCCCTACCCACTTCCATCACATCTGGGCCCATAAGTCTTGATTGTATTTTCATCTTTTTTGATGTTTTTAAGAAAACAAAATTTAAATACTTAATATAGAATTTTTAGGTTTTTTCCCAATGGGAGGGCCTATCTGAGTGTCTAATAAGGTACGGTATAAAACACAAAAGTGTACACTTACATTTTTAACCTGCTTACTTCATTCAACAAAATCTAACATTACACAATGTCTTGATCATATTCACAAACATTCTAAGAGAATTCTTCTATTCCCCTTCCTAATTTTCTTATTATTGCCTTTAGTTTTGCCTATTTACCCCATGTTAGTTTTCTATTGCTGCTGTAACAAATTACCACAAACTTTGTAGCTTCAAACAATAAAAATGCATAATCTTGCAGTTCTGTAAATCAGAAAACACAGGTCTCACCAGGCAAAAATAAAGATGTTAGCAGGGTTACATTCTCTTTTGAAGGCTCTAGGAGAGAACCTGTTTTCTAAACTTTTCCAGCTTCTAGAGGCAACCCTTATTCCTTGGCTTGTGTCTCCATTTACCTTCAAAGCTAGCCATGGCAGGTCACATCCTTCTCACATTGCACTCTCTCTGACATTGTTGCATCTCTTTCATGGCATCCAGTAAAGGATCTTGGATTTTAATGACTCATATGATTAGATCAGATGGCACCTAAGAAGGGATTATCCTGAATAATCCTGGATAATCTCCCCATCTCAAGGATCTTAACCTTAATCATATCTGCAAAGTCCCTTTTGCCATGTAAGGTAACATATCCACAGGTTCCCATGACATTTTTAGGAAGGGAGAGGAGGGTGGCATTTTTCTGCCCACTGAATCCCCAGTAAAAATTTATTATTATTATTATCAATTCTTACTTATATTTACCGATATACTTTCTAGGTTCTTTGCTCATTGTTGCTTATCCTTTTCTACATTCTTTGGCTTAAAATTATTTTGTTAAGGAAGAATATATTTTATTGATTCTCTTAGCAAATATCTATAAAGAGTCTTTTTAATCTGTCTACACCTATTTTTGACATATAAATGATGGTTTACCAGGGTATGGAATTCTAGGTTCTTTAATTTTTCCTCCACCTTATTAAGATAGTATTCCATTGGGATCTAGTATCTGTTGTTGCTCATGAGAAGTCAGTTTTCAGTCTGGTTGTATTCCCTTGTATGTAACTAATTTTTATCTCTGGCAGCTTTTAAGATTTTTCTCTTTGTGTTTGATATTCCTCAAATTCATTCCCATAAATTTAGTCTTGAATTCATTTGTATTTATCTTAGTCAAGACTCAGTATATTCCATCAAGTTGAAGACTTATGTCTTTCCTCAGTTGTGCAAATGTCCATTTCTTTTTTACTTCAAATATTGTCCCGCCCTGTTTTTATAATTTTCTTCTTTCAGTAAACTTAATAGATGTATTAACTATTCTATCTCAAGTTTTTTATCTTCTCTTTTATATTTTCTATCTTTCTTACTCTGCCTACATTCTGAGTAATTTTCTCTTGTATATTTTTCAATTCACTAATTCTCTATTTAGTTGTACTTAATCTCTAATACCTTTAATACCCTAATTCCTAATGCCTCTAATTCCAGTGAGTTTTTGCCTTAGTGTTTCTGTGTCTTCTTTTACCTCTATGCCGAAGCTTTATTTACCTCTTAACCTTCATTAATCCTCTATATGGAAAGAACTCAATATCTTAACTACCTCTCCCTGCTTCTTCTTCAAACCATACTTACTCAAGCCATGGAGCTCACTGAATATTTATGACCAATGCTGTCTAATCTCTCATTTGCCTGTGCATGCCTCCTTCCTACTAGTTGAGATGTACACTTACTGAGAGCCCATTGTGTTCATCCTTAAAACTGATTATGCCTATAATATTTTACCATGTATGTAGGTAAATTAATTATCAACATATTAATGAAACAGGGATGTGAAAAGAAACTTGTTTATTCTCTGAAAACTAAGTTTAAACCTGTGAAAGATTTGATAAAAACAAATTGCAAAAATAATCTTGTTGAATTAGATATGTGCAAATAACAAAAATGTGGGCAACATAAAAATCTAGGATGCTTCTGCTCTCAAATACTTTATAATTTTTTATATATTAATTTATATTTGTCATTTTATTTTATATTTTTTATATATTTATATTATTTATTTATTTTTTTATATTTCACTCAGCTCTAAATAAATGGGGACTGGGCATCTAGATGAAGCATTATTGATAAAGCATCCCCAAGGAAAACCACAAGGCATGAAAAGACTGGCAAATCAGTGTATAGTAAAGTTAAATAAAACTTTTAATATAGAGATATTTATGATTCCTGATTTTATCTAGTTTTTTAAATTAGCCAAACAACCCTTGGTTCTAATTATGTCAACTAAAAAGAATGCTCTTTACTGTTTATAAAAATATTTTTATACTTTACTTATTGAGGATGCTGCATGGTGACCTAAAGAAATGTTTTCAGCAGTTTAGGCCCAGTGAAAAAGGATTTTTAAGGATCTTAATAAACTAATCTCTCAATAGGTAGAAAGATGATAGATAGACAGAAAAATGGATAGATAATTTGTAAAGTGCAGAGATAATTGTTACAGAAAAAGGACAATGAATTTCAGAAGCAATGGGTGATGGTCAACATGAATATATATTGAATAAAGAAAAATCACTGCACTTATTATTTTTATTAAAATATTGGAGCTCTATAAAAACAAAAGAATTTACAACATAGGTACATTATCCTCCTTTCTTAACTACTTGCAAGATATAACATTTGTATGCAATACAGAGACCTGCATCAAGCATACAGCATATAACATAACTCTTTCACAATATTTTCTTCTAGACAATGCAGTTTGAAAACTATTTCTCACATATTTTGAAAAATATTTACATAGATATCTCCATATAATTGTTATGACAAGAAGTTCATAATTAGGCATTTTTATGTGTTGCTGAAAGTGCTATAGATTGTTTAGAATGAAACATGTAGGAATTGGGCCAGTGCCAGTTGTAGGCCTGTAGGCCATTGTGTCTCTTTGCTGTGCTTCTCTTGCTCTGCTCCATGTCTCAGGGTCAGGAGGTGATAGGAAATGGAGCAGGGGAGGTAGAATACTGGTCCTTGCAGGCCATGTTCTTAACTTCCATATCAGCTGGCCTCCAAAGGGGTTCGGCCAATGGGAAACACAGCTAGAGGCTGGAGGGCAAGAGGAAGAGTGGACTTAGGGTATTTCCCATTTTCTTTCCCTCCTCTGGTGATGACTCCACAGTGGCTGTAACTCTAGCTCTCAACTCCTGCCATGGGCACCACTAGCCCCCCTTCCTTCCTTTATGTCTTCAGCTGATGAGTGGTAATGGCTTCCTTCTATTGCTAAACTTTGATTACCTCAACATCCCCTCTTTAAATTCTCAGATTCTCCATCATCTATGTAATCAATCCCTACACTAAATCCCCCTCTGTGGTAAATGTTCCAAGATCTTTGCCTTCCTGGTGAGTCTGTGATTGATACAAGGATTAAGTTACAGTGTCCAAATTCTAGAATTTAAAATTTTTGAGGCCTTTCTTGAATATTTATCTAAAATTCTACTACATTTCTGGGCTGTAAGATGATATTTAGTTTAACATTTAATATTTTAGCCTTTAAAATATGCTATTTGAGGTTATTTATTCATTAATTCATAGAGTTCTACAGACCATCATTTGGATTATAATTGAGATTCAAAGAAATTATAGTTGACCCTTGGACAACGCCACAGTTAGGGGCACTTATCTCTGCGCAGTTGAAAATCCACATATAACTGACCCTGGTATCCTCAGGGGATTGATTCCAGGACCCTCAGTGGATACCAAAATCCATGGATGCTCAAGTCTCAAAGACAACCCACTGTATCCCGGTTCCGCTGCATCTGCAGATTCAACCAACCATAAAAATGTATTACTGTTATTTATTAAAATAAGTCCCTGTATTACATGGACCCTTGTAGTTCAAACCCGTGTTGTTCAAAGGTCAACTGTAATTAGGTTGCATGGCTAGTCAAATAACTCTAAAAGTTTTGAAGCTAAATAAAATGACACATATTTAACTACAGAGCTGACCACCAATGTTGCAACACTGTATATGTAATAGATGCCAAAACTTAATTGTTGATTTGTTTTGGAATTAGTTGATATAAGCCAATTGAATAAATTGCTATGTGCATTTTTACCCCTTCGTATATGCCATATGTCACATTATAAATGACCATTTCAAGCTCTATCAGATGTATATGATATAGGGAGGGTGAGAATGTATAACTGAGTTCCGCAATAATCCAATGTCATTTTTAATTTTAATTTTGCTCTTTAAAATTATTTTTTTACCAGAGTTGCTGAGATAGTGAAATTGATGGTTTTAAATTCTTTCTTCTTTCATGCCCCCTACAAAATCTGTGATGGAGATACTAATGAAAAAGTAAAATCCTAAAGCCCTATCTCCAGAGGAGTGAAAAACAGCAGGAAAGGAATAAACTGTAGGCTTTGGAATTATGAGGTTCTGACTGTAAACACTGACCCAGACCCACCAAGCTGCTCTGGGTTCATCCCTTGACAGAAGCTTCAAGGCCAGTTGCTGAGGGTTTGAGAATTTAATTTCTGTACTTAAAATTTAAACACTGGGTTTTTTAATTTTCTGGGACAAAAATTAAAATGTCTCTATATTCTTATACCCAAGAGAAACAATAATGACACAAGAAAAATGAATATCCAATGATATCTAAGCCATTGACAACATTTCATTCTTTAAAATTGAAATATTTGATAGAAGAAGCAACTCTGATGATGTGCTGATCACAAGGAAAAGTATGGTTATTCTTGGATGTCTCCCCAAATAATAGTATAATGAGGAAACCTAACCTTTGACTTGCTGAAACAGAGACTATTCCCTATGTGAAAGCACATTTTAGAGCAGTGAGATAAAACAGAGAAAGCAATTAGCTATTTGTTCTCCTGCCATCTGGAAATAGCTAGCTGGGCAGCCACATGAAGTAGACTCTTGGGTACATAAAGAAGAGGACTAATAGGAGAGCAATGTTATTTGGCAGCCTGGTCTCTAAACCAAAAGTGATGTCAATATTGGTCACATAATTATATAATGACCCAGTAGATGGGTGATCTGAATTAATCAGAGCACGAGTAGAACATTTGCATGTCTGTAGACCTGGATTCTCTGACGCAGCTCCCTTACCATGTACCAGGTGGCCAAGTGTCCATTTCACTCTGAAAAGTGGTGATGTAACCATGGGTGGTATCTTCCTTCCCACAAGTGAGACTTAACAATGCCTAGATGAATAATCTCAGCAGGTCTTAAAATTCCTGTGCTTGTCAGTACTCATTCAACTTAATTGAGTATCATTCAGGTTTTTTGTTTTGTTTTGAGAATAATGACATCATGGAGAAGAGATGTGATGTAAGGCCTATATTAAGTCCCAATGTATGTGCTGCCGTGACATCTGGTGCAATCAGGAGGGAATCCTCTGGCCTAACTGCAAAATCCCCTCCGTACTCTGTTCTGCGGGTGAGGTCTCCTAGCCAAATAGCCCTCCTTATCAAGGGGACCAGGCACAGTGCCTGCTTATTCCTAAGTAGTGGGCTTTAGCTCCCTGCCGGTCTAAGGAATTGTTCAAACAAGTCAATCATATCCTCCTGTGGAAACCAGAGGGCACTTCATCTTCTTGATACATCTACAGCCCCTGGTTTATCACTCTGTTCCTGAGCACAGCCTTCATGTGGCCCCCCATGGCATGCAGTGTCCTGCCCTCTGGGTTGTGAATATAGGTGACTAACAAACTGCTGTTGATCTCATCCGTCCAGTGTGAGGTATTGTTGGTCAACCTTATAACCCTAGGGCGGGAATCCCTCCCTCACCAACAGGATAAAGAGGAGGTGATTAAAACAGAGTCAAAGTTAACAGTTCTTCTGAGCTGATGAAAACATTCCAGTGTTGAGATTATATTCAGGACATGAGGCTAAGTTTTTATTTGCTCTGATAAAGAACTTTCTTTCATAACTTTCTGAGAATCGGTCTTCACAGTTTATGATAATTACTAATACTACTACTGATGCTACTATTACTACTACTGGCTTTTATTTATTTATATGTCAGACACACACATTATTCTATTTAATCCTTACCCTCATTTTACAGCTAAGGAAACTGAGATAGAGAGAGGTTAAAATAATTTGCACATGGTCATAGGGTTAGTAAATGGCCGTTTCAGGTGTAAACCTAACTGGTTGTTTACTTTGCTTATCTTTTACCTTCAGAGTTTCTGTGCTTAACCACAGGATTATACCACCATCATCATTTGATATAATCATTATAATTCTGGAGAGCCTCCAAATCATGGTTAGAACTCACAAAGAGTTGCTTAAAAACCACTGATAAATGGCAAACCACTTTAATTCAATTGAATTAATGAATACTTGAATTGTGACAAAATACTGGATACAGTATATGGTTGTTAAATTTAATTATTGATTTCTTATTAAGTGCACTTATGTCTAGAGTTGGTAGGACATCCTACCAAGTCAAACAAAACTCCCAAGCAGAATCAGTAAATACATGTAAAGTGAAAGACTGTATGAAAGAATGAAACTAGTATTCTTGTTTAATAATGTACAAACTACTATCTAAATGGCCAAAAGTGCTCTAAAATTTATATAGAAAATATCGGCAAATGAGAATATAAAAATGCAAAAAATTAAAGATAAAAGGAGAACAATTAGTGTCATAGTCTCTAACATATTTTAAGATGATTCTAATTTTAAAACATTTTCTCCAGACACTCTTTTGAATTCCCCATACCACGGTTTTATTTGGAATTTGAACTTTGTAACAAAGAGAATTTTTTTTCAGAGTCAGCAATTTCAAAAACAAAATAAGTGTTATTGCTTAGATGACCTGGTTTATTTCACACAGAACCAGGCAAATGGAGAATGAAAACTTCTGCTTCTTCACTTTTATAGATGGAAGATGCACCATGAGAAAGTTTGCCAGCTATATTTTTGGTCCTATACACACTTCATGGCCATGGCCACTTTTCCAACATTTCCTGAACTGGACCTACCTGCCTCTCTTTGATATAGTCTACAGCAACTTATTTATTTCTTTAGGAGAAAAATATCGAGACAATTTGCTGTACATTCATTAATAACTAAAATAATGTGGGTGTGTGTTTGCCCACTTGCTGTTGGTTGGCTGGTTCCATAGACTTCTTGACCACGTGGCTTCTACTAACACTGTTGCCATTCAGAGTAGAGTTTCCTCACTTCGTGTGTAGACAGGTCATGCACATGAGGCAATACTTGTGTGCAGAAGTGATTTTCAAGATATTTAACAACCAGTACAACACAGGCACCCACTGAACAGAAAGGACAATGGAGCAGAGGTCGGAGCCATTAACGATTTGCTAGATTATGGGGAGATCCAATGGGTCCAAAGGGAAAAGACAGAGGCAGCAGATATTTTTGAACTGGGTCAGAATTATTTCAATATTTTAACAAGAAATGTAGCTATACTTGTGTATTCTTAGTGCATATCATTCCTAAATATGTGTGTCTATTTATTATATAAATGTATACGTATATATATATATATATATATATATATATAATGTAGGGTATAATGCATGTAGTCACAGAACGGTTGAAGGGGCTTTTTAAGTATCTGGAATTTTCTTTACAACATTTATAAACCAAAAGTCTCCTATGACTCCAGGATCTTGGGTATAATGCATGTAGTCGCAGAACGGTTGAAGGGGCTTTTTAAGTATCTGGAATTTTCTTTACAACATTTATAAACCAAAAGTCTCCTATGACTCCAGGATCTTATCTTAATTAGTTGTACACCAGAACTCTTTAGTGAGACACACTGACAGATGAGTACTGATGAGGAAATTTATCCAAGATGTCATTATTTACTGTATAAGTTAATAGAAAGAAATTTTAAAATGTTTTGATGTGGCTCCTTTTGGGGGAGACCTTTTTGGGATAAGGAAAGTGAATTAGAAAAAAACTACTGAAGTTCTTTTCATCTTCATCATAATTAATTCTACCTGTGCATCATTTTGGGTCCAGTTTCCTATACATATTTGTAATGTGGGTTTCATTTCCATAAAATGGGAACATAATAAATATAGGGTTTACTAACGATTGTTTTATGTGGCTGCCAATCTGCCAAGTCGCATTCTTAATTATTGCCAGGAAACTAGGCATTTTCCAAACATATGTTTTAGATTTAAGACTAATATGTCATGTCAGCCCTCTCTACTGGACTGATGGGAGCCCAGTGGGACTTCAGAGTGTCTGCTTTAGTGGGTGACTTTTGGGGGTTAGCTAAAAGCCCTAATAGGAGGAGATAGAGCAAAGCATCAAAAGTTTCTGAGAGCAAATTCTACAAAGAAATACATCAAAGAGTTATGCTTTCATTATAAACTGATACTTTTACTAGACAAGGATAGAGATCGATCTTCCTTTGGAAGCCATAGAGTAAAGGAAACCAGACCCTAAGCTACATTAATGAACCTAATTGCAAGGCTCTTGTCTTCTTTGAACAACATTACCAGGAGTTTTGCCTAAAAAAAAGAAAAAAAAAAAAGTATATGTGGATTTTTCATTAGCCTGTGCAAACCTGGTATGTTCCATCAAAGAATTTATTCCATGACTTGGAAAAAAAGGAAACTGAAAATCAAAAAGATCTGGTCCAAATGAGCTATATTTCTGAATGTTTCCCTCAAAAATGTTTTTCAAGTCCATGGAAATACCTTTTGGCGGTTTGAGTTTGCTCATCCAACACATACTTTGCTTATGACCCATAGTTCCCTGATCTTGGCCAAAGAGCTCAGATACCTGTTAAATACACATGTAAGCATGAAAAAAATTATTATCGACATAAAAATATATCTTGTTGTTCCCGAATTGTTTTTTTAGAAAAAATACATTTAGCACATAATACCTCAATTCTGCCTTTGGATGTTCAAGTGCTATATCTACAGGGCTTAGAAGAGGTGGTACTTTTTCCCAAAGAAAAGTTGGGTAGTTTTCTATTAGATTTAATTATTTATTAGCCTTTTGAGTTTTTTTAAAAAATGAGTATTGTCATTAACTCACAGAATTCTGAATGCAGATACGTTTTATTTGAATATTTGGTTAAAGTGGGAATTATTCGAGCTCCATGCTAGCAATATCTTCATGTGACAAGGTGACTTCTATAATGACAAGGTCAAACACAAAAATGAATACAGGACATTTGCTGGGCATCAGTTCCTATTCAAAACATTATGCTCTCTTCTTGAGAAATGGAGAATGATACATGCAGAGTTTACTTTTCCCCACCAAATGCATCAAATGCATTGCAACACTTTAGAAATGGTATGTGCATACATCAATACATAAAGATGACTTAATATTTAAAATGGAAGGAAATGTCAACATCTATTGCTGATCAAGCATACTCTGAAGAGAAGAGAAAAATTGTATAATTGTAGAATAGCCTTAAGCCTCAAGACCAAGTGAAAGCCTTGGAATTCAGTATTGTCATTATTTACTGAATATATGTTATAGTATATTGAATACTATATACTCAGCTCAGTGTATTGAGCTGAAAACTAGGATTCATCAGTCTGATTAATTACACTTACATCTGATGCTTGACTTTAATAAACCACCCGAGATTATTTAATAAACAGTATGTGAGATAATTGATGATGATTCATATAAGACATTGTGCTTCACTCCTTTGGAAATAAGGATTGAGTTGAGAAATTTCAAGGGAAAATTAACATTTTATTTCAAATTTCTTTCTTAACAATTGGGATATTAGAAGAGGAAAACAAATGACTAGGAAAATATTTATTGATAAAACTAGGGAATTTCAAAAACTGTCAGGTAACACTAACCAATATGATTTTGTTCTCGTCCTTCTCCTCTTCCTCTTCCTCTTTCTTCACCTTCACTTTAGAATTCTGGGACCTTTAATAGAAAGCATTTAGAAAATAAATCTCCTCAAATTAAAATATTTACAAATAAAACCTAGCCTATCTGCCAACCTGCCTGAGGAATTTGGCAAAGCTCTGGGGTAGGTGTGTAGTTTTCTCCTGTGTCACTGCAAACACCAGCAGAGAAGGAAAAGTAACTTCTCCCCTATTTCATTGTTTCAGGTCTTGAAAGTATTTCCCAAGCATGTTTTTGTTAATAGGGTCAATTTATTGATTGGTTGATTTGCTTGTTTGCTTAACATTAAGACTTTCCTTTAGCAAGTGTGACTAACTCTCAAATCATGTACTATTTAGAATTGTCACAATCCCAAATGGATAGAACACAGGCTTTGTGCGTTTGAATCTGAGTTTGAATCTGTTAAGACCCTAGGCAGGCTTTCTAATCTTTCTCATCCTTTGTGTTTTAATAAGTAAAAAACACACTGTGTATGGCAGTAGCTCCCCCAGAACTGCTACGAGGAGCAAACACGACAGTGTATGCAGAGTGGACGCACAGTGCCCGGCACTTGGGCAGCCTACAATGAACGGGTGGTGATTCTGATAGCTGTGAATCCTTGCTTTGCCAATTAATCCTCCTGCACAAGTCACTGCTCCATGGGGTTGGTGCCTGACAACTTTGTTAGAGGAGTATTCTCCATCCAAAAGAAAATTGCCAGGGATGACACAGATCTTCTCCCACCGGATATATCTCCCTCAGGGCTTGTGAAACTTAAACCCAGCATGGACTGTGGATAAGAGCTAAATTATTTTGTGATGAAATGTCCAGAATCAAAAATTCCTTTGACCCCAGAGCAACCTTGAGATAGCAAACATTTTAGAGGGAATTTGGCTGAATTTCAGAGTCCTGGGCATTGATTTTTGACTTCTTCTTATCCAAGGACCATAAGCAGTTGAGGCCAGGATTGACCATCTGGATTGCATCACTTAACGTTTGTTTGTATTTGTGCATTTTGTAGTATGCACTCTTTTCATCATCGTGGTTGGGTAGGAATTCCCCTGAAATTTAAAAATTTAAATTATAGCAGCCACACTAACTTGTCTCCTAGCATTTATATTAAATTCATTTTTTTAGCTATTCAAAACTTATTCATTTTGTTATTCATTCAGTCATTAAGCTCTACCCATATAATTCTATTATTTTACCTGGAATAGCTATTTATCTCTGACCATCAAACTCTTACCAATCCTGAGGGCTCTTTCCTCTCAGAAGTTTACAATAACCTCTCTACCAGAGGCAATATATCCCCTACCATAGCACCTTCATAGAATTCAGATGTCATGTGCTACCCACTACCTTGGATGACAGTTTTATATATGGTATGTTTTATATCTGCCCAAGAAGACCATAAGTTGCTTGAAGACAGGCACCTATTACCTTTATATTTTCCATAGTACAATACCTTGTACATAATTGCATCTCAATAAATGTTCTTGTGCTTCTGTGGTTCCCAAAAGGTTAGACAGTTATTGACAGCAAAGGGATTTGTTTGTTTGTTTAAAAAAGAACACACTGTATTATTTCTGCCGTGTCCTGAAAGTAAAGATAAAGAAAAAAATTCCTCTGACTAATGCAGAAATGACAGATAGGTTCTTTCTGGGGAGGAAGAGCAGAGGTAAAAACATATTGTTCAGTTCTTCCTCCTCTTTTGCCATGAATGGTGTTTGGACTCATCTGTGATGTGTCCTAAACATGTCACCACACATCAGAGAATCCCTGGAGAGAAATGTGCCGTGAAATAAAGGCAGAAAGGATATTTCTTCCTTTCCTCTACTTTTGATAACAATCCCTAACTTTTAACATAGTCACTGTTTTGAATTCATTTTTCAGGTCTTTCCTCACAGCCAAAAGGTTGTATAGAATCGGGATCCATGGGTGAATGGCTCCACAGGTTTTTTAAATAACAAAAATAAAAGATGCTGATTAAGAGGAGATTTTGAGGATTAAAAACACACAAACAAACCAAACACAGGTGAGCCTGTGTCCACCCTCACAGGTCCATGGATGATGACACAACTCATCTCTAAGACAGGCTTGGTCAGAGGAGAGGGGAGACCCTCCAAAGGACGTATTGACGCAGCTTTCCTGAAAATGAAGGAAAATATATCTTTAAAGGGAATACATCTCCAGAGAATATAAAAACTAATTTGATACTTACTTGTAGTTTTAAGATTAAAAAACAAATTAAACACTTAGAGCAAATGAAAGGCAGGAGCATGGAGCATCAAGAAAGAGGGGATAACTCTTAAGGAAGGACATTCCTTACAGTACTGATGGAATCTATTCAAATGGAAAGGAACTGAAGTAAATCATCATCTTTTTTCTTTTTGTAACTTATGTTACTCATTAAGATCAAATAGTGCCAACTTACACTGAGAAATATTGTTTGTTTGGCATATAAATGAATGAATCATGAATGTATTACCTCATTTAATTCACACAACAATCCTGTTGTGAGGAATTATTGTCCCAATTATATGAGTAAGAAAACAGACTTATAAAGGTTAGATAAGGAGCCCAAGGACACACAGTGAATAAGGAGTAGAGCCAGATTTCCAACCCAGATCTTTTGATTCCAAGCTGAGCTTTTTGTTTAACAGGAAAATCATTGCTTCCCTTTTAAAAGATAAATCACTGTTGTTGGCAACATTGTGCGTTGGGTGGACAGATGATTCAAAGGCTTGTCCAGAGGAGTTCTGGATCCACCTTAAGACCTTTAGAATCAATCATCAGAATGGAAACAGTTTAATGACAGTCTGGGCAATGACCCCATTATGTCCAACAAACTGGGTAGAATGAACCTTCAGCTTGATTCACGGATTTAACTGTTGTTTCAGGCGAGGCCTGAAAGGAAAAGAGGTTTTGTCAATTATGTTTTAACAGAGTGACTAAGTTGTGAGCATGTCCAACAGAATCTTTTTTTTTTTTTTTTTTCTTCAGAGGTTAGTTTTACTAGCTTTGGAGACAATGACTCAGGCATCCTTTCCTGCTTTGCTCTCTAATTAGCAAGTCTGAGAGACATCATCTTCAGAAAGGGAGGGGAAATAGCCTTGATTTTGTGCAAATCCTCACTCACACCATTCCCCTGGATGGACTTCTAGAAATGTTATCAAGCCGTTAAAGAAAGTTGATGAAAGGAGAAAGTACATGGCCTGTTACAGCCAGCTTCCCGAGAAGCACGGGCCGGCCCTCTGACACTATCTTTCAAAGGCTCCCAATGTTTTCAGACACACATTTAATCAAACACCTATTTATTCCGTGACCCCCTGGAGTACCAGTCAAGTGCTGGTAGGTTGTAAGATATACAGTTTTATCACCGCTGTCCTAACACGTGAAGAGAACCACAACCACAGCTCATGGTGAGGCAGAGACGGTCAGGACAGGAAAAGGTGAAAGCAATTTTTCCAAATTGGCCTAAACAAGAGACGGGCTATGCAATTTCTCTTTTAGTCTGAAAACATTATATTGTTTAAAAACCTCACCATTTGTTTTATAGGCTTTTGGAAGAAACTGCCTCCACGCTGCATCCCAGGAAAAGGAGAGCATCCCTGCTCCCGGGACTCTGGGCGGGCGGGGACACTGCGGAGATGCGGACGAGTGCCACCGGGGAGCCATGGCAGTCTGCAGAGGCACTGTGATAGTCAGCCCCAGGAGAGGTGGATTGTAGGGGCATTGAGGCTTCATCATCACCCAGGCGTTTTCAACAGAGTAAAATTCCTGATTACAGAGGAATGTGACGAGGTTTGTTTTACACAGTTATCAAAAACTTCCAATATTTTAAGAGACTGAGAGCTGAATGTTACCCACTGGCAGAGTATGGGATGATTGTACTGATGCGTAACCTCTCTTTAGAGCAATAAATGAGATGCTGTATGGAAATACTAAAACAGGGTGAACAACGGGGCCGCCCATCAGCCAGATGGCTCCAGCAGACATGTTTTTGTTTTTGTTTTCTTTTGTGGCTTTAAGGGTTTTGAGAAAAAAAAAAAATTTAGTTGCAAATATGTTGAAAATCAGAGTTCACATGAAAATGCAGGTATCTGGCTCCTCTTTTTAAACTGAGAGATCTAGCAACCTGGGGGAGGCCCACATTTCATCGTGATGTCAGCAAACACCTGACGCTGAGAATCCATGGACCCTTAGAGGGACGTGGGATGGAGCACTGTGGGATGGAGCACTGGCCAGCCTCACAGTTCCCACAATTTCCCTACGTTTGCTTACTTAAGCCATTTAGGTACATGCCTGGCCCTGTATTTTGTTTTGAAACCCCAGTAAATAAATGGAAGCCAATAACCTGACCCTCAAACCTGGAAGATATAATTTTCACTTAAGAAGCAGCAAGGCAGCAATTAAATAGCAATGTAGGGCTTCCCTGGTGGCGCAGTGGTTGAGAGTCCGCCTGCCGATGCAGGGGACACGGGTTCGTGCCCCGGTCTGGGAAGATCCCGCATGCCGCGGAGCGGCTGGGCCCGTGAGCCATGGCCGCTGAGCCTGCGTGTCCGGAGCCTGTGCTCCGCAACGGGAGAGGCCACAGCAGTGAGAGGCCCGTGTACCGCAAAAAAAAAAAAAAAAAAAAGCAATGTAACAGGGAATCAAACATTAGAGTGTGGTTTAAATCATTCTAGGCCTGCACCTTTAGGGTTTAGAATTACCTGCAAAATACATTGGTTGGAATAAACATGTGTTACAAAAAGAGAAAAGAAATATGAGCATTCACCCCAGACCTTGCAAAAGGGCAACTGTAGAAAGGGGACTTTAGTTTTCCTTTCTCACTCTTTAAAAATTATCTCATCGTGAATGTTTTCACAAATAATAAAGTCATGATTAGCTTCAATTATCATACCCTGTCAATTTTGTCAAACCACCTTTTCCAAAAAAACTTCTCTGGTAAGAGCCTTTAGTACTTTATTTATTTATTTATTTATTTAATTTTTATTGGAGTATAGTTGATTTACAGTATTGTATTGGTTTCAGGTGTACAGCAAAGTGAATCGGTTATACATATACATATATCCACTCTTTTTAAGATTGTTTTCCCATGTGGGCCATTACAGAGTACTGAGTAGAGGTCCCTCTGCTATACAGTACATCCTTATTAGTTATCTATTTCATATATAGTAGTGTGTATATGCTAATCCCAGTCTCCCAATTTATCTCTCCTCCCCTTTCCCCGCTGGTAACCATAGGTTTGTTTTCTATGTCTGTGACACTATTTCTGTTTTGTAAATAAGTTCATTTGTACCATTATTTATTTATTTATTTATTTATTTATTTATTTATTTATTTTGCGGTACGCGGGCCTCTCACCGTTGTGGCCTCTCCCGTTGCGGAGCACAGGCTCCGGACACGCAGGCTCAGCGGCCATGGCTCACGGGCCCAGCCACTCCGCGGCATGTGGTATCTTCCCAGACCAGGGCACGAACCCGTGTCCCCTGCATCGGCAGGCGGACTCTCAACCACTGCACCACCAGGGAAGCTCCGTTTGTCCCATTTTTTTAGGTTCCACATATAAATGATATCATATATTTGTCTTTCTCTGTCTGCCTTACTTCACTCAGTATGACAATTTCTACGTCCATCCATGTTGCTGCCAATGACATTATTTCATTCTTTTTTTTGGCTGAGTAATATGCCATTGTATATATGTACCACATCTTCTTAATCCATTCCTCTGTTGATGGACATTTAGGTTGCTTCCATGTCCTGGCTATTGTAAATAGTGCTGCAAGGTATATGCCCAGGAGTGGGATTGCAGGATCATATGATAGCTCTATGTTTAGTTTTTTAAGGAACCTCCATACTGTTTTCTGCAATGGTTGTACCAATTTACATGCCCACCAACAGTGTAGGAGGGTTCCCTTTTCTCCACACCCTCTCTGGCATTTATTGTTTGTAGATTTTTTGATGATGGCCATTCTGACCAGTGTGAGGTGATACCTCATTGCAGTTTTTTTTTGCATTTCAAAGTAACTAATTCCAGTGGACATTTCAGACCTTAGCCTATCTGGGCATTCATCAACCTCTATGGAGATCTAGACCCTCTATGGAGATCTAGATGTCCACTCTACAGCTCCACTTGGGCACCCCACTAGCATATTTATATGTAACCCTTGATTATCCCTCCAAACCTCCATCTGCACCAACATTCCCCATCTCAGTAAATGGCAACACCACCCCTCAGACTCATAAAGAAAGCTGGTCAACCTGATACCTCCCTTTCTTTTTACCTCTACATCCAGTCAACTCCCAAAATCTTGGTCTTGGTCTTCAGAAACAGCCTCTTCACTTCTTTCCCTAGTTCATCACTTGCCATGCCCTCTCATCTGTCTTGACAGCCAGGTGACCCCTATAAACCATTAGCCTGATAATGACCAGCTCCACTTAGAACTCATCATAGCTGCCATTGCCTCTAGAACAATTTAGAATACTTAACATGGCCCTCGAGGCCTCAGCTTGAACCACTTTCCCCACAACTCACTTTACGTCAGCCATGATGGCTTTGTGGTTCCTTCTTACTGTAGCTCCTTCACACATGCTATCCCCTTTCCTGAGATGCTTGTCTCTCCTCCTCTCCCTCCCTGATCTGCACCCTTCACCTCACTAACTCCTCATTCTCTTTCAGGACTCAGTTTAATGTCACTTCTTTAGTGAAGCCTTTCCCAGCCTCTATGAATATAAACCTCACAACACCTGGACTTTTCCATCATAGCACATATCTGCATTACAATTATCCGGTTGCTTACAAAATTTTGATATGTCTGTCTTCTTCTTTAATTGTAAGACCCATAAGTATGGAGAATGTCTGTCTTATGCACAAACACATTACAATATTCCCATCTGCCTGGCACATAGTGGGTGTTCATATGTTGAGTGAATGAATGAATAAGTATTACCTATCTGTCAGATATAAACCTTAAATGAAGAAGACCACCATGATTCAAGGCATACTGTTTTTATGGATCCAAGACAGCAATAGAAACATGAAGGACAAATCATAATTCCAGACACTAAGCCATAGTGATGAACAACTATGGCTAGGGAGTTTGGAATTGACACGTACACACTGCTATATTTGAAATGGACAACCAACAAGGACCTACTGTGTAGCACAAGGAACTCTGTTCAATATTATGTAACAACCTAAATGGGAAAAGAATTTGAAAAAGAATAGATATATGTATATGTATAACTGAATCACTTCGCTGTACACCTGAAACTAACACAACATTCTTAACTATACATCAATAAAAAATAAAAAGTTAAACAAAACACTCCATTTGCATGAATAACTCGTGAGATGATTATAATCACATACAGTGTCCTAATTTAAAAGGGCAGGGCTTCCCTGGTGGCGCAGTGGTTGAGAGTCCGCCTGCCGATGCAGGGGATGCGGGTTCGTGCCCCAGTCCGGGAAGATCCCACATGCCGCGGAGCGGCTGGGCCCGTGAGCCATGGCCGCTGAGCCTGCGTGTCCGGAGCCTGTGCTCCGCAATGGGAGAGGCCATAACAGTGAGAGGCCCGTGTACCGCAAAAAAAATTAAAAAATAAAAAAAAATAAAAAGGGCATATTCACTGCCTACAAAATCACTGTAGGGAAATCATGTCTGTACATGAAAACTTTGATGTCTATATATTTTCTTAGCCTGTTTATTTTTGGCTCAGTAACATCAGATTTTAGTTTTATTTTGAGTATTGTATTTCATGTGTGTCTGTCATATGTTGGTGTTTCATATGTTGTTTGTTGTGGGGAAGAGCTAAATGATTCCAAACTAAGTTGGTTCAATATTAAAATCTCTCTATATATTAAGTCAAATGTGTTGGTTAATCTAACAAAATATTGGTTGTTTAACACTTTCAAATAATTTTCAATTATGATTGCCTGGGGAGACTGGTTTTGTCCACAGAAACAGGTCATCTTTCTTCAATTATTCCTAAGAACTTTTATTTCATCCATGGATCTTCTGTAGTTCTTCTGATTGTTCAAAGATGTACACAGCCTTAGTTAGCACAGCAATATTTATTGAATGTGTACTCTGTGCCAGGTACTGTTCTAAGTGCTTTATATGTATTTATCATTTAATCTAACAAATCTATGAAGTGGGCACTACTGCCTATATATTCGACATTTTACCATATGAGAAAACAGAGCCACAGAATGATAGGTAAGTCATCCAAAGTCATCAACTAGTAAGTCGTGAAGCTAGGATTTGTACCAGGCATTCTCTTTACAGGGCCTTCCTTACTCTCAACCGCTGTGTATGGCAATAGGTATTTAAATGAATACCTTTTTTTTTTTTTTTTTTTTTTGCGGTACGCGGGCATCTCACCGCTGTGGCCTCTCCTGTTGCGGAGCACAGGCTCCGGACACGCAGGCTCAGCGGCCACGGCTCACGGGCCCAGCCGCTCCGCGGCATGTGGGATCCTCCCGGACCGGGGCACAAACCCGTGTCCCCTGCATCGGCAGGCAGACTCCCAACCACTGCGCCACCAGGGAAGCCCGTATACCTTATTTTTAACTTTAAATTTTGTTTCTATTCACTGTAACATTGCCATACATCTCCTTTAATTTTCATGGATATGTCTGGAAATTATGTCATAGAACAAGCTATCATTTTCATGTTAATGCAATGACTTTCTATGTCATGCAATTATCATTTAGAATTTTAGCTTTATGTTGCAAATATGCTATAAATACGTCACCAGTTAGGTTGTTATCTGATCATTTATCCCAGTTACCTAACAACTTTAAAATGGGGAATGTGATCATCTTTTTTGCTCTCCTTCTTTTCTAACTCCATGATACGAAGGTTTATACAGGCTGTTTTATAAGATCTATGACACCTCATTCTCCAGATGAGTCAAAGGTTCTTACCCAATAATTTTGAGATTTCTTGAGAAACCAAATGGCACTGAATTCTAGGCCTGTGACTCATGTCAGATCCTGTGGTTACCTTGTAACTTATCAAATTCTTGTCATCCCAATCAACAGAACCTACAGAGAGAAAACTTTCTCCCTGGGTTGTTTTCCTGGTAGCTTGAAGACTGAAATAAAGGACAGTGTAAAAGTGTGCTTGGGGCTTCCCTGGTGGCGCAGCGGTTGCGCGTCCGCCTGCCGATGCAGGGGAACCGGGTTCGCGCCCCGGTCTGGGAGGATCCCACATGCCGCGGAGCGGCTGGGCCCGTGAGCCATGGCCGCTGAGCCTGCGCGTCCGGAGCCTGTCCTCCGCAACGGGAGAGGCCACAGGCCCGCATACCCCAAAAAAAAAAAAAAAAAAAAAAAAAAAAAAAAAAAAGTGTGCTTGAAGCAACATTTGCTTCATATTAAACTCCAGAGTATTAAATAAATTCTCAAGGATGCACTGGCCTGTGTGAAGTTAAACCCACTGTGAAAGCAGAAAATGACAACTGACCCTTTCTTAGAGCAAAATCTCCTGCTTCCATCCCACGACTGAACTAGAGTCAAGACCCTGAGACCTGACAGCCTCCTCGGTAGATAGATTCCCACCCCAAATGAGCCATGTACTCATGCAACCAAAGAACCAGCAGAGACCTCTGGGACCCTGGAGTCCTGCAGTCCCAAGTGCTCCTGCAGCCAAGATTCCTTTTATCTCCTCCCCCTCATCTCAGCTGTGGACCATGGCTTTGGAAAAAATTGTTCAATTGAACTGAATATGTTAAATATAATTAACTATATCTGCCAATGTTCTTCATCTAAGATCCATATAAATATGGATATATATATATAGTCTGAGCTTCTGATCCAAGATCTTCACTCCACAATAACTTGAAATAATTACTAACCCAAGGCAAGGAAACTTGAGATTATGCAATCTTAGAAATAAAATTCAGAAATGCTCTTAGAACCTGACTGTTGTCTTGAAGGACGTTTAGGTCTGGAAAATGCTGATATATCCAAATCTGGCATTGTACTGAAGACCATAGAGACATAGAGACCTACCCAAGACCAGACTACAGGGGAGATCAGAAACTACGCATACAATGTATCCCAAGTCTAGCCAGCTCAGCAAGGTACAGGTCAAGTCATTTGGGAGAATATTTGCTCAAAGCTGAAATGGACTATTCTGCTGAAACCTGCTACCAAGACCAATTTCATATCAGAAAATGAGAAACAGCATCTAAAAGAAATTTGCAGGAGTTAGATTTGTTGAGTATAATGTGACACTCTGCGAAGAGGAGTGAAAATGCAGAGAAAAGTCTGGACGTGGCTATGAACTTTCATGAAAAGTGGGGTAGATTAGGATTCAGCTGACAAAGACTAATGCAGGAGGTGAGAAATATTTAGAGTGAGTATTCATGTCTTTACAGAGGAGGAGGAAACCCAAGGAAAACAAATTACATCAGTTAAGTCTAACAGGTTAGAGATAAGAGAAGCAAAAGAGCCAAGGGAGATAAGGTAAACCCAAAGGGTTAAAGAGTATTAGGAGGGCAAATCTATCAGGAGGAAAGGATGATGAGAGAGAAATTGGAGCTTTTAATAAATGAACAAGAGCACAGAATTAATCACAACTCTGAAATATGCTGAGCTGCTGAACTCATTTTTTAAGTCAGCCCTCTTGTTGGAAAAAAAAAAAAAAAAACCCAAAAGGTAAGAAAAAGAAGTATGGCGAATTTGAAAGGAATGAAGGTCTTAGGAAAAATGCCACTGACATAAAACAGAAGAGGGTTATCCATGTGTATGAGCCCACATGAAATCAGCCCATCCCCTTTCTCTTTAATGGTGATGGTAACTACAAGACGATATAAAACAATGAAGAAACAAGTGCTAGGTTTAGTCAAGCAACTGGTTATTACTAGTTCCCAAGTTAAACTATTTAGTTGAATTAAACCTTTTCTAGGGGTTATAGATGCTAATTTTAGACCTAGAACAAACCTCTAAATATATTTTGGTCCAGTCCTTTAAATTTTGGACAAGTAAACTCTCACTCCCATTTTAGAGATGAAGTAACAATGGTCACAGAGAGAGTTAGTAGGTGCTGGAATTGAGACTAAAATCAAAGAGCTCTACTCTCAGGCAGAACTTTCTGGATTTCAGACTGATTGCTATTAAAAACTATCACTTATAACAAAGTGAGTCAGCTATACATAAACATATATCCCCATATCTCCTCCCTCTTGCATCTCCATTGTAAAGCAATTATACTCCAATAAAGATGTTAAAAAAAACCAAAACAATTATCACTTATTGGGTCCCCACCATGGGCCAGTACTGACCACACAGTAGTATATCAAATCCACTCAACAATCTTGCGACTAATGTGTCCTACTTCCTTACAATGAGGAAACTGAGAACTAGGGAAAATGAATAAATGTCCAACTTTACAGTTGGTATTTGAAAATGTACTAGTTACTATCATCTGGAAGCCTAATACAGAGATACCTTCTGTTCTGAGATATCTTACTAAGTGAAAGAAGAGCTTTAAAAAAAAATGAGGTTATTCACCTTTCAAGAAGTTCACAGAAAAGCAATGACCATAGCATTCCTTGATTCCTTCAAATATCTTAATATCTGTAGCTATTAAGTTCCCTGCAATTTTATTATTTAACAATGCTAAGAAGACAAATGGAAACAGTGGCATCACCACATTACATTTCAAATACAAATCAATAAGCTCAGATGTGATTATCCTCAACTTTTCAGGAATACATCTATTTCAAACAAAATAAGACCCACCTGTGGAAACTAGAATCAAAGAGAAAGTGACACTGTGATTCTGCACTTTCTGGGGAGAGTTCCAGCTATGCTCCCAGGCAAACAAGAGGACCCAGTGAGGAAAGAGACAGAGCTAGGACCTTCACATCACGTGGAGCAGGAAGTTTACTGGGGGATTCTTTGCTACCATCATGGCGATGCAGGAGTCACCTGAAACGTAGCAGCCACTACATCCCACTAGTCACCTGGCTGTCAACTTGCCAACCCCAATTCCCTTTCTCCAGCTCAGAGAAACAGGATATTACACTTCTTGGAACTATGAGGAAAGAATCCAGGCATGGGAGGAAAATAAATGTTTATTTCTTGAACACCTTCCTCATTGCACAGGAAAGAAATGGCCTGACAATTTCTTTAATAATAAGATACCTTACCCACTAGTAAGTTTCTAAACTCATTTTCACCAAGAAGCACATACACTTAATTATCCTTACATATTGCTTTGTATCTTCTAAGTAATTTGCTTCTAAAGCAGCCAAACTAAGGTGTAAGCAGGCAGGCTCTGGAGGTGAAGGGTCCTGGCGTTACTCGGTCAAGTCTACTCTCAGACCCCAGTTTCCTCATATGTAGAATGAAAATAATAATGCTACTTAGTTCATGATCATCATAAGAATTAAATGCCATGAAGCACATACGATCCTCAGATGGTGTGCACACAAAGGCCTTAAGCATGATACCTGGCAGAGGGTAAATGCTCAATATACAATAGAAATTATTATAATCATTTTAAAATTAATTTAGCAGCCCACACCAATCCACAGTCAAAATATGCTTTTCCCTCTTAAGGATCATTTAAATTTTCCTTTTTTCTTCTCAGTTAAATAAAATTCCCATTTTCTCTGGTAAAGCAGTTAAATGCATACGATATCTGTTTTGCATACTTTTGAGAAGAAACTATTACAAATACAGTTGATAGAGGGATACCACAAGTGTAGACCAAGACATCTCTAGCATCTTTAACTGGGCCACCAACTAAACTCAGCTCCATCCTCAGTGCTTCTTTGAGTACAAGCATTTCTAATCTAATCTAGTCCTAAAAAGAGAGTAATTGTCTAAGCAATGGCTTTCTTGGTGTGTTATACTGACACTGGGAGATATAAACAACTAACAAAGTGCTAAGCCTGATTGGTGGATAAACCATGTCTGACCCTGGGCTTGAGTTTCATAGAATACAGGGGATGTTTCCCAAGCCTTTTGGAGAAATGGGTGCAGATCACCAGAAATTCAGCACAAACTGTGGAGTTGAACATTATCAATGTGAGAAAATGAATAAGCATAATAAAAATGTAATTGCTATATATAAGGAATTTGACTCTACTTCTTTGTCTTCATTACAAATCTTTCAGGGAAACAACATTGCCTCTTAATTTATAAGTGGACTAGCATCTCAAAAGCAAATGCCTTCTGCCTCTGAGATATTTTGGAGAATGAAGCCATGAACCCATCCAATGCTTATGCAATGCATGGGTATTTGACATTTGCCAAGCCCTCTGCCAGGGAAATCCAGACACTTGCAGCCAAAAAGTTAACAGCAAAGGAAGGCAAGAAACTGGAAAGTGATTAGGGAAAGAAATAATGACTAAATACCCAACTCAGTAGAACGCAGCAGGCTCACTGGGCACTTTTGCAAGGAAGGAGGGTGAGGATGTACAAACCCACTGTACATCTTGTCTAAGAACACTATGGTGTCATCAGAGGATGAGTTTTAGTATTACTCAGAAAGATAATAAATGCGCATCCCTGGAGCGGATACCATTGCTAAAGCTGATTTTCCATCATTAAAGTATTTAAGATGACACAAGATTTAAATTCGTTCGGTCTCAAAGCTGGCACTGTGGTCTCACTGAGCCAGTTTCAAATCCTCTGAGCCCATGCCATGTCTTACTCCCACCAGTCTTTTTTTTTTTTTTTTTTTTTTTTTGGCGATACGCGGGCCTCTCACCGTCGTGGCCTCTCCCGTTGCGGAGCACAGGCTCCGGACGCGCAGGCTCAGCGGCCATGGCTCCCGCGTCCCCTGCATCGGCAGGCGGACTCTCAACCACTGCGCCACCAGGGAAGCCCAGCCCTCTCCGACCACTCTTTGCTTCTCCTTCTTGCCGCTGTTTGTGTACACAGTGCTATTGTATCCCTTGCTGCTGGCCTAACAAGTTTACAACTTCTTTAAAATTCATCTAAAGATGACAAAAGAAGCTAGAATTTAGAAACACATTCACCAAATATTGTGCTGATTTTTAGGATGGCAACCCGCACTCTCTTCTGTCTTGGTGTTTCCTCCCATACAGATTTGGGTTCACTCTAATCCAAGAGGAAAAGGTAGGCAGCTTTTTAATTTAATTTTTGGGGTCTAATTAAGGATTGGTCACCATAGAGTGTTCTATGGTTTTTAGTTACTAAGGACAGAAATACAACTGCCTGTGAAAAGTCCACATAGTATACAGATAGTGTTCTGAGAAATCTTAGGCTAACATATAATCTTTCCTTTTGGTTATCCCGTTGGGATTATTGAATGTAGATCTGATTTTCAAGAGGCAACTGTTCAGACAGGATTTCCATAGCCCAGGCTCTCTGCCCCAGCTGCCCAGCCAGTGACATGAAAAATTCCTCAGCAAAGTTCAGTGTGATTCTAGGCCTGAGACCAAACATAATTCCTTTTTCTCTTCACCACTCCTATTTAAAAATGTAAGCTTATGAGTGCTTGGTCATCCTCTACAAGAATGTTCCTGCCATCCCCCCTTGGTGCCCTGCCCTCCTGCCTGCGCGGTGGCAGCTGAAGCCAGGTCCTGCACCTCTGTCCTCAAGCAGGCCCCTGCTCTTTCCTCAGCCATTTGCTTTTCTAGAATCTCCTCCCTGACTCAGTACCCCCCCCCCCACCAAGATTGCTGTTATCAGGGCTCAAATACCAGTCACTCCCCTATGAAGTAAGAAGAGATACCTTGGCAGCCCCAGCGAGGCAGGAAAATGCTGGCATCTCATCAGTTTTCAGGGTTAGAATTTCACTGTCAAGCTCACTATCTGCCCTTCCCTCCCAGATAAACAGGAGATGGAGGCTCACAGCACATTCCTTTCACGCTCACTAATTCCCAAAGACCACTCTTCAGTCGAACACCAGAGAATCTCTGAATTCTGTTGCTCAGGTGGTGCCTCTGGTAGAAATCAGGAAAATGTCCTTCCTGTCCTCTCAGCTGGGATCCTGTGGGCAAATCAATAGCCTTGTCAGTTAGTATTCAGGACTGGGCATTTTACACTCATAAGAAACCTTATGTACAATTCAAGTTATTTAATAATAGGATATACATTGGAGATTCATATGCATATGACTCCTACTGCTAGAATTTCTAGTCTAAAACAACAACAGCAAAAGTACTTACTCAGAAGTTTAAAATGATGTTTTTAAAAGTAAATAAAATTCAGGAGTTAAAATCTTCCATCTCACCCAAATTGGCTTTAGACAACTTGCCAACATTGTCATATTCCATGGGTTTTCCCCCTTTTGTTAAGTTAAATTCTACTCTCAGAATGCTTACTCAACAGCATCAAAAAATCATTCTTTAAATTGATCAGACACCTTGATTCTCTCATCTCCAAAGTCTCCTGCCAAAGACAAGGGGAGTCATAAATGTGGAATGGAGATGGGTGTCTGCCTACAATGTCTGCTTTTCTCTTCAGTGTCTTCCCAGCATCTTGGATAAGATTCTTTTCTGAAAACCTCCCATGCCATTGTGCTCACCATGAATCTCCTCCATCTTCTTTGATCATCAGTTTGTTCTCACCCCATAAGTGTAGATATTCTTCTCCTTGGCCCTCATCTCATCTGTGCTGGAACTTTCCCTTACATCAAACATCACTTGAATTTTCTATCAGCTTCTCTGGATTCACAGGTCAAACCAATCTCACATTCTTCACTCTTCTATGCAACTTTTCCTCCTCCTGATTTCCTTCTTTATTCTCCTAGAGCCTCCTGTCCAGGCTCTAAACTTTCGAACTATCTTGGACTTAACATTTCTCTCCCTCTGTTTCACCTCTAATCACTGCCACATTCCTTTTTATTCTATGTCCTCAATGTCCTTCTCATTTTCTCTTAAGTTCATACCATCTCCACTCTCATTAGGAAGTCATTCATTATCTGTCTCCTGACCTGCTATAAGTGCTTTCTGGCAGATCTCCCCACTTCCAAGCTCTTACTTCTCTCCATCTCACTTGTTAGGAACTTCCTGATGCCTGGTACTATTCTTGCCCTTGTTCTGCTCAAATGCTTTTGTTGTTTCCCCATTCTCTATGGGAAAAAATGTTGAAAGTCTTGTTCCTGACAAATGTGACCCTCTGAGGTATTTTTTTCCAATCTATATAACACTTCATTTTTCATCCTATTAAACCTTTTTACCTAGCCCCCCCTTTTTTTTTTCAGTCTGAAGGAATTCCAAGTACTTAAAGATACACAGCTCTCAACTTTGTTTGGCCAAACTTATCCCAACAAAAAGCGTCTTTCCTTCTCTGCCTGTTGAAACCCTACCTATTCTTCCATACCCGAATGCCATGAATTAATCCCTGATTTCTCAGATGGAAGATAATCTTTTTATTCTCTATTTGCCACAATACATTGTACTTCCATTATGGTAGCGTGTGGTAGGAAGGGTTTCTTTGAACTGTAGTAACTCACTAGCCCATTTAATCACATCTTCCACATCACCAACTTGAGAGTAAGGGTTTGTCTTTGTATATATCCACAGTAGCTAGTAAAAAGCCATGAATTCAGTAGAAAATACTTGAGATTAACAAATGCATCACCTGAACATGCAAATCTCTTCACACATAAAGGACATTTTGCCTGGTCCATAAAGCCTCAACATTTAAATAAAGTAGTATTTCTTGCAATATGTACCTCTGTCTTTTTTCTTCCTCAAATATGATATAGTGAGTGTACGAATGGGAAAAGGAGACGAAGTTAAGAAACATGCCTTCAGCAATCCTGAATGAAAGAACTCTCTACTCCTAATCTTAACCATTAAATGTTGTTGCTACATTTCACTCTGTAGAAGGCAGAATAATGACTCCCCAAGGATGTCCCCAACCTATTCCCAGAACCCATGAATATGTTAGGTTATAGTCAAAAGGGACTTAGCAGATATGATTAAGTTTACTAATTAGATGACCTTAAAATAGGGAAATTATCCCAGATTATCTACGTGGGCCAGTGTAATCCCATGAACCCTTAAATACAGAAAAAGTGGTTAGTCAGAGTCAGAGAGATGTGGTAGAAGAAGAGGCAGGAGAGATGCCAAGTGTGACAAGGAGTCAAACCACTATTTCTTTGAAATAGAAGGAAAGGGGCCATAAGCATCCAGAAGCTGGGAACAGCCCTCAGTTGACATTTCAGCTCCTCAGTCCTACAGTCACAAGGAACTGATTTTTACCAACAACCAGAATGAACAAGGAAACAGATTCTGCCCTGGAGCCTTCAGAAAGAAGTGCAGTCCTGGTTAACACCTAGTTTTTACTCTCATGAGATCCATATCAGACTTCTGGCTTACAAAACTTTGAGATAATACATTGAATTATTTTAAGTCACAGTTTGTGGAAATTTGTTACAATAGCAACAGAAAACTCCTGTATCCTCCAAGTGGGTATTCAGATATGCTTGAGCTATGGTAGTTCGAAGTGGATAAAACTAAGAATAGAGTGTGCATACTTGTTGAATTAGAAGGCTAAAGGCATGCTTTTTTGATATGAAACCACTCCAAAGCATTATAAGTAATGTGGTTTATTCATTCTCCTTTTTAGTCAATCACTCTTTCTACAAGCATTTCCCAAATACCAATTGTCCACACTCACAGTATAATTTTTCTTAGAGTTTGTAAGTGTTTGTGGTTCAATTTCATCACTAGCCATAACATATAGCCTGGAAAATGGCAGGCACTCAATCAATATTTAATGAATAAGACTAAATGTGACTCTGTCATTCAAACTCTCTCTACCTGAAGTTCTTCACTGGTAAGATATGGATGGTAATTTATCTAATTTACAGGGTGGACTCAAAGACATATGCCTAAGAAAGTTTTAGAAAATGGGTCATAATTAATTCCCAAATATTGTTTTTAAGATCTAAATCTTGATCCTTTTGTGCCTTAACTTACATATTCATCTTTGCACTTTCCTCTAGGGTCTCTCATTTCACACAATAGCTTTTGTAAAGGACTATTATTATCTGGTTTCTTTCTGGCTCAGAATTCTCTAGTAGCTCTCCACTGCCTTTAGGCTCAAGTCCAAATTCCTCAATCTGGCATGCATAGTCTCACAGCGTGCCTATCCAAAGAATCTCCTCTGCCAGTACTTCCCAGCCTAGCCTGTACTCCCTCCCTCAATGCAGTCTCTACTCAAGTAAGGCTTCCCTCTGATCCTAAAAATGCCCCATTCACCCTACATAAAGTCTTTGATCTTGTGCTACCAGGTCTGCAGTGTCCCTGTCCTTTCTTTTCAATCCAGCCTATCCCTCAGAAAGAGTCTTATATCTTCCTTCTAATAGGACTTTCCTAAATATAGCAACTCAGACTAACTCCCCACTCCCAGATGTTGCTCCTCATCTTGTTAGAATAATCATTTGGTTCCAGGTCTTTATTCCTACTTATTTCATATTGGTTGGTATCCCTCCCTAGCTGTATCACAAAATATTCACAATTTATGATTTTTAATATCTGCAGCACCATGCCCACCTTGGCAATAATTCTGTGTTGAGAATAAATGATGAGAAAAATCACTAACATACAGAGGGTTTACTATGATCTAAAAATCATTATTTACAATAATGATCTAAAAATCAATATTTATAATAGCTAGGACGTGAAAGCAACCTAAATGTCCATCGACCAAGGAACAGATAAAGAAGATGTGGTACATATATACAATGGAATATTACTCAGCCATAAAAAAGAATGAAATAATGTCATTTGCAGCAACATGGGTGGACCTAGTGAATATCATACTAAGTGAAGTAAGCCAGACAGAGAAAGACAAATATCATATGATATCACTTACATGTGGAACCTAAAAAAATGGTACAAATGAACTTATTTACAAAACAGAAATAGAGTCACAGACATAGAAAACAATCTTATGGTTATGAGGGGGAAGGGTGGGGAGGGATAAATTGGAAGATTGACATAAACTCACTACTATATTTAAAGTAGATAACTAATGAGAATCTACTGTATAGCACAGGGAACTCTACTCAACACTCTGTAATGACCTATATGGGAAAAAAATCTTAAAAAGAGCAAATGTACGAATATGTACAACTGATTCATTTTGCTGTACACCTGAAACTAACACAACATTGTAAATCAACTATACCCCAATACAAATCTTAAAAAATAAATAAATAAAAAATAAAAATTATTATAAGTGCTCTACAAATTTTATCTCATGCTAAGTCAAAACAATCCTGCACTTGTAGGTACTGTTTTGTCTCCGTCTTACAGATAGGAAACTAAGGCCCAGATGCTCAATATCTACTTATTTGTATGCTTTTTTTAAAAAAAATGAAATACAGTTCACATTGATGTACAATATTATGTTCCTTTCAGGTGCGCTACATAATAATTTGACATTTGCATACATTGTGAAATGATCACCATGATAAAGCTAGTAACTGTCTTCCCTGTACCAAGTTATTACTATTCCTTATGCTGTATATTACATCCCTGTGACTTAATTATTATATAACTCGACGTTTATACCTCTTAATCTCCTTCACCTATTTTGCCCACCCCTCCACTCTCTCCCTTCTGGCAACCACCTGTTTGTTCTTTGTATCTACAAGTTGCTTTTGCTTGTTTATTTGTTTTGCTTTTATATTCCACATACAAGTGAGATAATCTGGCATCTGTCTGTCTCTGTCTGACTTATTTCACGTGGCATAAGACCCTCTATATCCATTGATGTCATTGCAAATAGCAAGATTTCATGTTTCCATGGCTGAGTAACATTCCATCGTGTGTGTGTGTGTGTGTGTGTGTCTGTGTGTCTGTGTGTGTGTAAAACATTTTCTTTATCCATACTTCTATCAGTGGACACTTAGGTGGCTTCCATATAGTGGCTATTGTAAATAATGCTGCAATGAACACAGGAGTGCATATTAGTGTTTTGTTTTCGTTGGATAAATACCCACAAGTGAAATTACTGGATTGTATGCCAGTTCTATTTTTAATTTTTTGAGGAGACTCCATACTGTCTTCCATAGTGGCTGCACCAATTTACATCCCACTGACAGTGCACAAGGGCTCCCTTTTCTCCACATCCTAGCCAACATTTGTTATCTTTTTGATGATATCCCAGACACACGTATCTCTTCTTTGAAAAAATATCTATTCAGATCCTCTGCCTATTCTTTAATTGAGTTGTTTGTTTTTTCAATGTTGAGTTGTATGAGTTCTTTGCATATTTTGGATATTAATCCCTTATTGGATATATCATTTGCAAAAATCTTCCCCTATTCAGCAAGCTGCCTCTTCATTTTGTTGTTAGTTTCCTTCACTATGCAAAATCTTTTTAGTTTGATGCAGTCCAACTTGTTTATTTTTGCTTTTGTTTCTCTTGCCTGAGAAGACATATCCAAAAAATATTGTTAAGACCAGTGTCGAAAAGCATACTGCCTGTCTTTTCTTCTAGGAGTTTTATGATTTCAGGTCTTACATTTAAGTCTTTAATCCATTTTGAGTTTATCTTTCTATATGTTGTGAGAAAGTTGTCGAATTTGATTCTTTTGTATGTAGCTGTCCAGTTTTCCCAACACCACTTATTGAAGAGTCTGTCTTTTCCCCATTGTATAGTCTTACCTCCTTTGTCATAGATCAATTGACCATATAAGTGTGGGTTCAATTCTGGGCTCCCTATTCTGTTACATTGATATATGTGTCTATTTTGGTGCCAGTATCATACTGTTTTGATAACTATAGCTTTGTATAATTTAAAACCAGGGAGTGTGATACATCAGGCATTGTCCTTCCTACTCAAGATTGCTTTTTGCTATTAGGAGGTCTTTTGTGTTTCCAAACAAATTTTAGAGTTATTTGTTCTAGTTCTCTGAAAATACCATTGATATTTCAATAAGGACTGCATTAAATCTGTAGATTGCCTTGGCACTATGGTCATTTTAACACTATTAATTCTTTCAGTCCACAAGCACAATATATCTTTCCATTTATGTGTGTCATCTTCAATTTCTTTCATCGATGTCTTATAATTTTCTGAATACAAGTCTTTTACCTCCTTGGTTACATTTATTCCTTGGTATATTATTTTTGATGCAATTGTAAATGGGATTGCTTTCTTAATTTCTCTCTCTGCTGGTTCATTATTAGTGTATAGAAACACAACATATTTCTATATTTTAAGTTTGTATCCTGCAACTTTACTAAATTCATTTATTAGTTCTAATAGGTTTTTTGTGGCATCTTTAGAATTTTCTATATATAGTATCATGTCATCTGCAAACAGTGACAGTTTTTCTTCTTCCCTTCCAAAATGTATTCTTTTTATTTCTTTTGCTTTGTCTAATTGCTGTGGCTAGGACTTCTAATACTATGTTGAATAAAAGTGAGCATCCTTGTCTTGTTCCTGATCTTAGAGGAAAAGCTTTTAGCTTTTCTCTGTTGAGTATGGTGTTGGCTGTGGGTTTGTCATTATGGCCTTCACTATGTAGACGTATATTCTCTCGATACCCACTTTGTGGAAAGTTTTTATCATAAATGGATTTTAAATTTCGTCAAAATGTTTTTCTGCATTTATTGTGATACTCATAGGATTTTTATTCTTCAGTCTGTTAGTGTGGTATGTCACATTGATTGATTTTCAGATACTGAACCATCCTTGCCTCCCTGGGATAAATCCCACTTCATTATGGTGTATGATACTTTTAATGTATTGTTTAATTTGGTTTGCTAGCATTTTGTCGAGGATTTTTTCATCTATGTTCATCAGTAATAGTGGCCTGTAATTTTCTTTTTCTGTGATACCTTGTCTGGTTTTGGTATCAGGGTGGCGCTGGCTATAGTGCTCATCTCCACTTCACTTCGTTCTTCTTCTAGGGGTTTGTCTTGTTCCTTCATTTGGAACATATTCCTCTGTCTCCTCATTTTGCCGAATTCTTTGTGTTTATTTCTCTGTATCATGTAGGTCAGTTATATCTCCTGATCTTGGAGAAGCGGCCTTATACAGGAGATGTCCTATGGATCTTGGCAGTACACGCCCCTCTTTTTGCCAGAGCTCTATGTCTAGGGGTGCAGCCTATGTGGGCTGCATGGGTCCTTCTGTGGTGATGGGATGGCTACTGTGGGTGTGCTGGTCGGCAGGGCTGACCCGTGGCCCCGTTGGTTGCTAGGCCTCTTCTCATGGAGTGGCTGCTAGCCTGCTGTGCGGTGCGGCAGTGTTTTGGTGCGGCTGGCTGTGGGGCCTGGCTTGCTATGGGGTTGCTTTCAGCCCTGTGGTATGGTGGGTAAGCCCCCAGGACTAGTAGGCTAGAGGGAGGACTCCAAAATGGCTCCTGCCAGCACCAGTGTCCTTGTGGTACACGAGCTTCTGCAAACTGCTGCTGTCTGTTTCTCTGTGCCCAGGAGGAGTCCTGGTTGCCTCCTGCTTCTCCAGGAGGCTCCCCAAGATCAGCAAGTGCAGCTGATCCAAGGTCTTTTCAAATTACTGTCTCTGTGTGAGGCCTTGGAGTATGTGAAGTCTGGGGCACACCCTTTAAGAGCAGAGCCTCTGTTTCCTACAGCTCTCTGGCTCTCCCATATGCAAGCCCCGCTGGTGTACACAAAGCCAGACATGCATTAAGCCAGACGCTCTGGGTACTTGTCTTTCCAGTGCAGGACTCCTGGGCTGGGGAGGCCAGTGTAGGTCTTGGAACACTTGCTCCTTGAGGAAAATATCTGCAGTTGTGATTATCCTTTTGTTTGTGCGTCATCTGTCTGTGGGTGTGGGTCTTGACTATATTGTGCTTCTGTCCCTCTTACCCATCTCATAGTGGTTTCTTCTTTTTATCATGAGTTGTAGGAAATGTTTTCTGCCAGTTTTCAGATAGTTCTCATAGATGGTTGTTCTGTAAATAGTTGTAATTTTGGTGTACCCGTCGGAGGAGGTGAGCCTGAGCTCTTCCTACTCTGCATCTTGGTCATATCCTACTCAATATTTATTTGTTGTAGGAATTAAGAAACTATGAAAGTAGTCTACAAAATGTAAAATGATTGGAATCTGTAAAATGATTGATGATTAGACTATAATGTAGTTTATTTTAAGAGAAAATCATACTTGGGAGGTTTGAGTTTGTTTTATTTTTACATAATGGAGGGTAGTATATGTTTAACAAATAATAGCAAATCAAGAAGACTAGGCAACATACATCTTTTAATAATAAAGTGAGGTTGAATAAATAATCAATGGCACAAGTCCCAAATACTCTTGTGTGGATTTCAGATTATATCCATTACAACAAGCTACCCTTCTAAGGCTAACAAAGAGACTGAATTTTAGTTATGTTCGGCAGAAATGTAGAGTTGTAATCGCTCTCTGTTTCACTGTAATCTTCATTTTACCAAGTTCCTAATCCTTTGCCCTATGGAGTTATGTAGAGATTTTTTGTTTCTGTTGTTGTCATTTTTGGTGTTGATGGTGGTGGTGGTATCTACTTTATCTCAAAAACCACTGCAGGGCTTCCCTGGTGGCGCAGTGATTGGGAGTCCGCCTACCGATGCAGGGGACGCGGGTTCGTGCCCCGGCCCGGGAAGATCCCACATGCCGCGGAGCGGCTGGGCCCGTGAGGCATGGCCACTGAGCCTGCGCGTCCGGAGCCTGTGCTCCGCAACGGGAGAGGCCACAGCAGTAGGAGGCCCGCGTACCGCAAAAAAACAAAAAACAAAAAACAAAAAAAAACCAAAAAAAACCAAAAAAACCACTGCAAAGCTGTAAGAAAAGCCCCTGTGGACACTGATGTTCTGGAAGAAAATTCAGCCCACTCCAAAGCTAAGACTTTTCATGCAAGGACTCACAAGAGCTTCACACTAGTTATGTTAATACTAGTGAGTCTTCCCAAATGCATGTCTGAAAAAAACCATTGTCCACAACAATTAAGGAGTTAGCACAAAATATACAAAATCCAACTTCTAGCTCCTTGAATAATGTTCACATTGTTGCCATCAACCAGGTGATAATTCTCAGCTCAGAACTCTTTGTCAGTTATCTTGCACTTTTAAATGATTTATTCACACTGAGATTAAATTATAAGCTCCATCTAGCTCATCAGGCGATAATAAAAATAGACTGTCTCAAAAGCAGTTTAAGTAAAGGTCAAGGAAATCTTAGAAATTTAGCTTTACTGAATCAAAGCAGCTGTACAAGCTTTTCCAATCAGGATGACAAAAGTGTTATCTGCAGTCCTGGGCCCCTCCCGGACCCTTTCTATTCTTATCTCCTGTGCCATTCACCACTGGGAGAAGCACAGGACCTGGTATAAATTCTATGGTGGAACATTGTTTTCAATTAAAGATAAACAAAAACATATTCCTTCCAGATGGGGATACTTGATTCGTCCTATTTTTCCATGTGAGAAATGAGGCAGAAAGATCCCGTAGTTCTTCTGAAATGTCATGAGTGTTTTTTACTGGGATTGGCAAGCCCTCCACTCTGAAATAAGGACTGCCAGGGCCAGTGGCAATTCGCTGCCCTCCCTCTTTCCTGGCATCTAACTCACCAGCAGTCACATAAGGACACATTGATCTTTCTACAGCTTGCTGGGCAAGGTAAGGCAGTGGTCTTACAAAGATAAAAGAGATTATCAACTTGCCAACATAGAATCTTCTGCCAACTTTTAAAGAGACATGAAGAGGAGGAAGAAAGAATAACAAATTATAAACTAATGGGAACCCACTTAATATAAAAAACATAGTGAACCCTCTTCCTCCACACAGATAGATGGTTTTGCCTTGGGGGCAGATTTAATATTCTGTGGTGCGTAAGACCTGGTCAATTTTGATATTGTGGCTTCTCAGTGAACCCACTGTTTAGTCCTTGAAGTTGAGTGTCACAAATTGGCCAGCCTGAATTCATCTATATTTTGGCTTTAGCCAGTTTTTTCAATAATTTCGCTGCTCTATGTATTTCCTTTGTGATGGAGACCCTTAGTGAAAACAGACAAAATGCACTTTAGATCAAATGTGACCCTCGGTCTTCACGTTAGCCTACATCCAAAACAGATCCCAGAACTTGGAATATTAGCACAACATTTCCTTCAGCTGCATAAAAGTGTAGTGGAGAGGAGCAATCAGAAGACCAGCCTAGGTAATAGCATGCAACAAGGAAGAAGATGGAAAAGGCTAGCAGAGGTTTGAGATATAAAAGCCCACATTGTCAGCAGAACATATTGAGACATATTTTCTGCCTGAAACAATAACAATCATAAATGAACTATTGTTAACACAAAAATACCAAATACTGGTAAGAGCTGTCATTTTGGTTTTCTTTACACATGATAAATTACATTTGCAAATTAGTGTCTGATCTGAGATGACATGGAACAAATGGTAATATTTACATTCTGCACATTATCCTTGTCAGATTAAGCTGCAGTTGGCCAGTGTGGATATAAAGAGGCCTTGGGAAGATTGTCTGCTAAACCAGCATGTAAATTGTCTCTAAACCATCCACCGTCTACATGTTTTATCTCCTCAAACCAGTAACAGCCGTCCCATTTGCATGTCAGTTTTGTCAAGTTAGGTAACTTTACCAGGTGAAGAGAAATCCCTCCAAGAAAGTACTTCAAAGTAGATTAAGGGCCACAAGACACATTTTGTAAGAAGTTGTCAAAGGCGTCCTATTTCTTTAGTAGTTTAAGAGGAAAGGAGGCAGAGGAAGGAAGTCGCGTTTAAGTGCCCACAATGCAGTTATGCCTCAAGGTGAGTCAGGTTACCCCATTTTATCCTCACAAATTCACCTCTAATATAGGCATCATTATACCCACTTTACAGATATGAACACTGAAGTTCGAAGACATTTAGTTATTTGCTGGTGCAGTTAGTGAGGACAGAGTATTTGAATCAGGGATAGCTGATGCTAAAACCTTGTACAGTGTCATTCTGATTCTGGCCTTAACTAGAAATGTCTGAACGGGTGGCAGGTCCCAGGGGGTTCTGGAGGGTGTAGCCTTAAAAAAAAGAACATCGGATTCCTATTGCCCCATCACTTTATATTGCAGAAATGTGGTTCAGGGGGAGGGGTATGTAGAAACCCTGCTAAGCTCCTTCACAGGATGCAGAGCTGACAACAAACTTCCCACCTATTTTCGTCATAAATAACCACAAGGGAGGCTCAGGGAGTCTGAAGGTAGTTTAATGTGACTTCATATTAATCCTGTCTTAAAGTTAAGCCTCACAGAGAGGAAATGCAAGATGGCATGAGAAAAGAGGTTGCGTTTCTTGATCCTAAAGTTTCTGGAGGAAAGAAGGTAGCAGAAAGAACCAATGCAATATCTTGTGCTTGTTTCAGAAAAAAAACAAAACCAAAAGAAAGAAAGAAAAAAAACACCTTACGATTAGATTGGCTGATTTCATAAACCCAACTCTAAAATGAAGTCATTAAAAGGTAGATCTCATTATGAAACCGATTTTAACCAACCAATTACAAAAAGGCATTTTGAGACATTTCAGGAATTTTAATTATGGATCAGGTACCAGATGATATCAATGAATTATTGTTGTTAAAAGTGATAATGACGCTGTAGTTAGATAAGAAAATGCCCATTTGTAAAGAAATATGTTCAACATATGTAAGGATGAAGCAATATTGGATGGGATTTGTTTTCAAATATTTCAGTTTAAAAAAAAAGTAATCCAAAGAAACAGAAGTAAGATGGAAAAATCAGGATATTCCTTGATTTGGGGTAATGGAGTTCAGAGGGTCTGTTATGTAATTCTCATCACATATGTGCGTGTTTTAAAAAGGTCATAAAAAATAAAAAAAAATAAAGTCTCTTGAAATACAGATCTGATTCATTCAAAACACATTTAAAATGCAGTATGTTTTAAAGTGTGTTTGAATCTTAGGCTTCACCAAGTTTACTCAGCCAGGCTAATTAGCGGACGGCCCTGGGAAGGGCAGCAGCAAGTTTCTACAGTCTGTCAATAACTTCTGCTTGTTCCCGAACAAGAAACCTTAGAGAAGTTACTATTACGACATGAGGAAGGAAGTGCTAAAATTGCCAGTGTTAATAAGACATGTTTAACTCCCTGCTCAGGGAAAGAGGTCTGTAAACTACAGAAGAGAGTGGCGTAACTATAAATCATACTTTAGGGTCTACCCTTGCTGTGGGGAGCTACTGCTTCACAGTACGCCTTCCATTGCTCCAATTTTCAATCAAAGCCAGGATGCTAGCCTACTTTGCTTACGGAGAGAGTTTCACATACTCCAGAGGGGTCACAGAAGGTACTGGGGAAGAGGGGATACGAGCTGAGAAATAGACTCCTTGGGACAAAGGTCACATTTGCTATCCTGCTGATAGCATCCACGTTACCCAGGGAGCAGCTCACATCTGGGCTCCGCAGAACCTGGTGTCTAGACCCTGCTCTCCAAGGACAGGAAAAGGCAGCAAAGACAGAGAGGGGTGTTAGCAGAGCTTCAGTCACCAATGCATCATGTTTCTAAAATGTTGAAGACTTTTTAAAAGAAAGCATCTTTTTAGAAGAAATTTACAAAATACCTGTTCACTTGAGTGCCAGGAAAGATGTGTAAATGTGATCACGAGGAAGATCCAGGTGAAGTGGGAAAGCAGAGGAGACCATACTGTGACAGGGACTTTTAACAACACAAGGTATTTTTCAAAGTGAGGTCAGAAGGCACCACCTGAATCAGAATCATTTGGGATGCTTCTTAGAAATGCAGTTTCTTTGGCATTGCCCCAAACCTACTGTATCAGAATTTGGGGGAGCAGGATCCAGGAAGCTGCATTTTAAGTGAGCTCCCCAGATTCTCCCGTGTAGTAAAGCTTGAGAACTGCCATTTATCTTCTTTGTCTTCACCTATTTCTTCATCTTCAATGTCCATCCATTGTCCCCCTCCCTGGGCGTTCCCCTTGAGGCTTGGTCCCTGAGCTTCTTTTTCTTTTTTTTTTAGCTTTGTAGTGCCTATTTCCTTCATTTTCCCATAAACTGGGCTCAGAAAGCCACTACTTGATGGAGTCTTTCACATCTTAGTTATGAGCACCTAGTCCTGCCCCTTCTCTGAGCCCCCATAGCACCTGTTTCTCCCCTAGTACAACTTACTATGTTGTATTGTAGCTGTCCATTTACTTACACATCAGTTCCGCCCTGGATGAACTGCTTGGTACAGGGTAGGCATTCAGTAATTGTTTGTGGAATGAGTAAATGGATGATTGTTTCAGACTCATAATTCTTACTACTTAACGCTAATTAAGTAAATTTTCTTCCTAATTGTCCAAAATGAATTTATGCATTCCAGCCATCTTACCTACCACTTTCCTACCCGGTCATCTTTGTAACTTGGCTAGTGACTGAGCATACAGGGAAAACATCTGATTGGTCTAGCTTGGAATTTGTGACTACCTCTTGGTTATGAGAGGATAGAGTATATTGCTTTACTTCCCCACCGAGAGGACCCAGAGTGGGAGAGAAGCTATTCCTCAGAATGAAATCATCATGCTGCTGGAAGGACAGTAAACGTTCGGAGGCAAAAATACCAGTTAATGTTAATAAAATGTCTAATGAGTTCTTAACCTGGACTTCATCACTAAACTCATTTGGAAATTTGTATAAATGTTTACATGGCTGCAGTTTTCTTTAGATTTTAAATAAAGTCCAAGACACAAAATGGCTAGAAGTACTACAAAGCCTTGTATGTGAAAACACTTTTCTCCAAAATCCAAGTGTTTTGGAAATGAGTATTTTAAAGCTCAGCAGGAAATCTTTGCTAAATTTACTTGTCCATTCCTCTGTATTTAGGAAAGAACATTTAAATTTTGTCCAGGGGTTACAGAAAAAAGATGCTTCATTTTGAAGTCAGTGTTTGTTGAGATACGGATACTGAAGTCCTCAGAGTTGGGCAGATAAAGTTTATCTGGGATGTGGAGTAGGGCATACAATGACCCTTCATCCCCTTGTACCTGCTTGCCTGGGAGGGCTCAATCCTGGGTGAATCCAAACACCTGCCTTCTCTGGGCACCTGTGGGCAGACATGGATTAGTTCCTAAGGAAGATGGATAAGTTTAAGACCACTGGCCTCCCCAGCCATCTTCCCATCACTATCCCTGGTTAGTTCACTCTCCCTTCTCCATAATGACTATTTCAAAACTCCTCTGCTCTCTTCAAACTTCCACAACTTCCTCCTGCTTCTCTGAAAAAAATTTCTTCATATTCAGTTTATTGTTACATACTAGAGCCTGCAAGCAGGATAGAACCCTACCACCATTCCTGGACGAATTGATAAGCCCGCACACAGCACAATTTTCTTCTGTGATTCCCAGTGGAAGAGAGAGGTTAGGAGGAAAGGGCAGGAGGAACTCTGTTTCAAATGGCCCATCACATTTTTTAGATAAAAACAAATGCTTCTACAGTAAAGAAGTGTAATCCATCAATCTTGATACAAATATCTCTAAAGAATGTCCAACTCCATTACTCTCATTTGAAGATCATTAAGAACCTTTAGATTTATAACTTAATATAGGGTTTATGAAGCAATCTTCTATGTCTTTGGGACATAAATCAATTCCTTAGAGCCTGATCATCGGGATAGAAATAACAAAACCAAGACTTTCAAATTGCAGTGTTGGGGACCAGATTCAGAATCCGAGATGGTCCCCAAATATTGCAACACCCTGTGAGTCTTGGCCTAAAAGGTTCAACCTGTCTTACCTATTTTTATTATCACCATTAGGCAATTTTTCTGATTTTCACTTTTAGGAATGATCTGACTCAGAACACCAAGTTTGACTTTCTAAAGGGTGATACATCAACCCCCTTTCTTTTCTAGTGATTAGTGACTGTAGAAAGCTCAATCCTTTTCTTTTATTTTCTTTGCTGTTTCCAGTGGAGGAGATGAATGGCTCCCCTTCCTGAGTGTCATTCTGAGTTCAGGAAGAAGAGGTTAAAATGAGTGGGTGTTTCAAGTTTATTCACATTATAGTCTCACTGACTCGTCTTTCAGGTTCCTCTCAAAATAAAAATTCTGTTTCTCAACCAAGGCTGGATTTAAGTTCAGATTTGTCTCTCCAGAGAGGCTTTCCCAGACACCCCTATATCACCTGGTACTGCCGTTCAGGTTGAGAACATCTCAACCAGTGTTGTAATGACTGGCTGACCTGAGTCAGCTGTATTTTGATCTGTATTTTGACTGTATTTTGATCATCTTTTTAGCCTCAGAATGTGGATCAATGGTAGATCAATATGTGTTTGCTGAATAAATGAATGCAGTGTAATCTAGCTCATGGCAGGTAATAAAGGAGTGGCCAAGATGAATTTCTGAAGGCTCTTTAATAATTTGATTTTGAGAAAAAATTGTGAATCTAAGGAACATTAGCTCTGGCTCATTTTGGAAGTGAATAGAATAGCAGTTTTTAAAATAAAATTATACCGTTAATACATGTCTACTGGGCTTCCCTGGTGGCGCAGTGGTTGAGAGTCCGCCTGCCGATGCAGGGGATGCGGGTTCGTGCCCCGGTCCGGGAAGATCCCACATGCCGCGGAGCGGCTGGGCCCGTGAGCCATGGCCACTGAGCCTGCGCATCCGGAGCCTGTGCTCCGCAACAGGAGAGGCCACAACAGTGAGAGGCCCGCGTACCGCAAAAAAAAAAAAAAAAAAAAAAAAAATACAAGTCTACTTATTGTTTCACTGCGACTGACTCATTTAGTGAGAACAGCAAGTTAACATATTTATATGTGTGCCACCTAGCTTTGCCCTCTCTACCAAAAAATATAAAGTGAGTCACTGTGTCTTCCACACATCTGCTATGTTGGTTTAATATTAGGTCAACTTAGCCGAGTTGGAACAACATTTCCCCAAATTCCCATCCTCTATGGCCCCCAGTTAAGGAAGGGCCACAGGAAAAATTTGCACAAGATTTAGAAGACAAAAGTGATGTTGGTATTTCACCCTGAAGATTGGTACAAACCACCAGGTGCTGATATCATATGGTATTTGTCTTTCTCCTTCTGACTTACTTCATTTAGTATGATAATCTCTAGTTGCATCCATGTTGCTGCAAATGGCATTATTTTGTTCTTTTTCATGGCTGAGTAGTACTTCATTGTATATATGTACCACATCTTCTTTATCCATTCATCCATCGATGGACATTTAGGTCATTTCTATGTTTTGGCTGCAAGCAGAGATTGGTGCAACATTGTAAATCAACTATACTTCAATTAAAAAAAAATGCACCAGGTTCTGTGGTAGTTTACACCTCTTGTCACCGGGGTGCTTGCTCATAGAGCAGCAGCCAGGTCCACAGCACCTCCTGCTGGATCTCTTCCTCCAATTTCTCCAAGCCCTGGGTCCATTGCATATACAGCTTCATGGCAAAGGTACTTACTTCTTCAAGTCTCCAAGGCACTGAGGTTGGAGATGGTGAGAGACAGAGGCAGGTTCAAATTTGCCTAGGTAGGTTCTGGTTTGTCCTCATAGGTTCCAGTATGACCATGCTCTCCTCCACTTCATGTCTAGTTTATTATCCTAACAGCTGGTCCTGTTGGCCTGCAATGACTTCAGGTCCACACCAGATATAGAGGTAATAGTCTTCCATAGATTTCTTCACCACCTCCCATCCTTGTGTGAGATCTAATCTCTATAGTAGATCCCTTATTCTGTATCATTCAGAGTTGTCCTACTTCCCTGATCAAATCCTAACTGATATACCTGTATAGGGCATCACCTTGTCCTGCCTCAGTCATTCTGTATGACACATATTAAAGCAGAAGAGAATCAGGAGTCAGACAATCTGGGAAGACCACACTACAGTTTATCATGATGTGTTTGCTAAGTAGGAGTCAATAGAGCCATTTCAATTTTATGAATCACTTACAGGGCTGCAACATTGCACAATCCCCAGCAACGCTTGCGGAGTTGTCCAGTCTGTACCTTGTTCAGCTGTAGATGGCAGCCCTGGCAGAGAAGAATATTGTAAAAGGTTCCTCTTTATAGAAAATAGTCATTTTCAATTTGTAACAAATAACTGATCCATTCATGTGGAACTATCCTTGACTCAGGCCAGATGGGATTTAAAGCAATCCAGTGTAGTATAGCATGTCACTGGGAATACAAATAGAAAATACAGTGCATTTGAAGGATTTTTAAGCCATTCAAAGGAGAAGAGATTAATTGCATAAGCCAATTCACTTGAATATTCTAATAATAGATTTGCTGCAAATTGTCAAGTGATTTGAGCTTTGTTCTATTTTCCTGTTCTAAAGCCACTCAACTGTGAATTGGCAAACCCAAAGAGTTACCAGGTAAATGGATCAATAAGCACCCTCTCTATCATCATAGCCTACAGAGGACATTTTTCGTAAAATTAAAGGCAAGACTAAAACAAGGAGCCAACACCATAAAACTTTTGAGCGCACAGTTAAACTCAAGTGCCCACTCTATACTCGAGAGAAACATATCTTCACATATTAAGAGGTCACTGATTCTCCTGCCTTGTCCAAGTCCACCTTCCCTTCAAACTCCCACTGTGATTAGCCATCACCTTCTAGTCCTTCTCCCTGAGACCTGGGACTGGTTCTTGCAACTTTCTGTTAACAATGTGCCTTGTATATGGTAAGCTCCTAATAAACAATTTCTATGATGAGGAGGATCTCATGTCTACCCAGGTCATAGCTGTACTCTCCAACCATGATAAAGGTAGTATGGATATTAGGCCAAGAGCACTGGAATTGGAGTTCCTTGTAGAACTAGCTCTTCCATTTGCATAAACTTCCACTTTCTCAGGACCTCTGTCTGTCCTTCCTCTGTAGATAATGCTTAATATTCTTTACATCACACAGAACAGAGTTCTCCTACAGAGAAATCTACTACAGTAGACTTCTCAGCATGCAGTGCCAAAGAGAGCTGGCCCTGGGGTTTGTCTTGCCTGAGTGGATTAAAAACCTGCCAGGACTGATCAGCTGAGACCTTCAAAGCAGGGCAACGGAGGTCAGATGCTCATCTGCTTCCTGCCGTCTTTTTCGGCCAATTAGCAGGTTTGATTCTGTCTTCAGTTAGAGACATAAAACCACAGCAATTGGCTTCTGAGAAGTATCTGGCTATGTCAACCAGGCACCTGCTAGCACTGATTTACTCACCCCTCTAGTATGTTTGATGAGATTTGTAAAGTTCATCACAAGACATTCTACTATTGGGCCTAAATGCTTAGGAAGAGTTGAAATAGTTTCAGAGAGAAGAAATGTTGTTTATAGATCAGAACAACCAACAGATGGACCCCTGCTGGTCCAAGGGCCCCAAGCAATCTTAGCCTAAGAGCCTGCCAAAGAGAAACCCTGAGAAAAATCAGTTGCAGAAAGAGAAGAAGAATATCCAGTGTTTTGGAATAGTCCCAGGTAATTTCACACTCATATGAAGCCCTGAAATATGATTGTTAATCAGGCAAAACCCTTCCAGCTTGGAATTTGTTTATTTTCATACACAGTGATAACTCAGGGGATATTGTAGCAATATAAGGTTTTGTATGTGAGTGGCAGCTGTCATCTCATCTCTGAAGATGTAAGACCATTAGACTTGCTTGTTCGCCTCATCTTGGGTGGTGAAAGTCATTGTCAGTTGTGTCCAAAAGAGCTTTGAATACCAGAGTTTTATGAAAGAGATTAGTTCATTTTTCCCCTGATACTTTTTTTCCACATACAAAAAATACCTTAGTACATAAGTTACAAGGACCTCTGACTGATAAGTGATTTATACTAAAAACACTGAACATAGTCAGGAGAAAGCAATCCCTGCTATTTCCCCAGCTTGGAATTTGGACCCATTCCAGGCATTTCTCTCTGAATCAGGCCCAAGGATCCCCATCTGGGGTACTTGCAAACTGATGAGATCTTCTGCTTCATAAAAATCTTATAACTTTACTGAAGCAGAAGTAGGCTGACCTTATTGTAAAGGTCTCTGAACAAATTACTTATCTTTTTTTCTAATTTAGTTGAAAATTTAAGGTTCCTTTTCCACTTCTACACATTTTGAAAGTGGTGGAGAATGTGTTTTCATATAACCTCTAGCATTAAGCCTCACACATCACATCTACTTCTGCCAGAATCTAACTGGACTTTCTGAAATAGGCTGGTGCCGTCTGATTAGATTCATGACTCTTTCACGCCAGGCTGGCTGATGCAATCAGCAATCTATCCAGGATTGCTTGCACATAGAAGCTGCTTTGTTAAACACTGTGCAGGAATCTGTCCATGAGTGGGAATCCACCCCAGCTCCAGATGCTCACACACTTCCTTGAATAATCAGGAGTCACTATGGGTAACTTGAAACAAATGGAGAACATTTACTTGCGAAAACTCACATTCCTGGTTTATTTTCACAAAATCGCAAGGTTGGAGAGTTCAATAGGTCATTTTGTCCGCCCCTCTGTCTCTGGCAGGCTCTTCATCTCAACAGTACCAAGTGGATGGTAGTCTAATCTAGGTTGAAAGGGATGCAGAAAAGGACATTTTTCACCCCTACCTTGGCAATGCTCTTGAATCTGCCCTTCCCTCCCCCATTCAATGTCCTTTGCTGTGACCCTTCTATCCCCAGGAAAACTCATTTCCTCCTTTTCCATTTTCGTAAGAACTGGAGAACGCTACCAACCAGTGGACATATTTTCTTCTCACTTTCTCGCTGGGGTGGGTCTCACTCACTTCCACGGATAATTGCCAAATCAGAGAAGCTGTCCTTTGCAGTGTCTACTCTGGTGAAATTAACTTGGACTTGTGCATTTCATGTCTCAAATTAGACCTCCTCCCACCACACCCTAAGTTCAATAAATAATAAGTAGTAAAGATAAAGCCCAGAGGCATTAGTCATTTAAAATTATATACGCGATATTTTGGAACACACTACACAACTGAATCTAAGTTCAAAAAAAAAAAACAAGTGAATAGTATCTGTTGTGAGGGGCAAAGAGTAGTCCTACTTTTAATATAACATGTATTCATGATTTTTTTTTTTTTTTTTTTTGGTGGTAAGCGGGCCTCTCACTGTTGTGGCCCCTCCCCCTGCGGAGCACAGGCTCCGGACGCGCAGGCTCAGCGGCCATGGCTCACGGGCCCAGCCGCTCCGCGACATGTGGGATCTTCCC
>NC_041223.1:73251780-73260550 GCF_002837175.3 Physeter macrocephalus | reverse complement strand
CTGCATCGACAGGCGGATTCTCAACCACTGCGCCACCAGGGAAGCCCCATGATTTTTTAAATGGGAAAACAAAGGAAAGTGCACACCTACAAAAGTTAAAAACCATAAATAATCCTACTAAACACACGTAACTACTAACATCTATTTCTTTCTAGATTTTAGTTTTTTAATAACTTCATTCATTTGTGCAAACCCTGCTGCTAAGTGAAAAGTCATTAAATTACAAAACTGTTTCCATTAATTTTAATGGCAAAAATGACATGTTCCACCCCAATGTAAGGTATCAAACGATTTGTACAGATAGAAAAATATATCAAATTAATGATGAAATCAGTTTCTATAAATAGCAATCATTTAAAAGTAAATAAATACAGTCTGATCATAAAATTTAATGTAATGAAGGTTTATTGTACTCACCAAAGGAAAAAAAAAAAAAGAAAAGCCTTGATTATTGGTGGGTAGCCTGGACGCGAAGTGTAAGTGAGTCATTTTCTGGAAAAGGTGGTGAGTCAGTGATTGACTTTCACACAGGCAACCTTTCTGAGCTCCTGGTTATCTTGCATATTTTAACGCAAGCTAAAACACTCCAAACTTTAATGGCTTAGAATTACAAACATTTATTATTTCTCATGATTCTGTGGGTTAACGGGGCCGTATTTTTGGTTCAGGCCAGCTTGGCTGATCCCTGTTGTTAGCTAATGACTCAGCTGGAACTGGTTGGTTTAGGACAGCAGTGGACAAACTTGTTCTGTAAATACTTTTAGGCTTTGCAGGCTCTGTTGTCTCAGTTGTAACTACTCAACTCTGCTATTGTAGTGTGAAAACAGCCAGAACAACATGTAAACAAATAGGTGTGGCTGTGTCCCTTGCTTACCCCTGGTGTAAGATGGCCTCATTCAAGTGTTTGACAGTTAGTTAGCAAGTTGGTTGGTCTAGAGGATGGTCCTCAAACTTGAGCATGTCTTAGGATAACCTAGAGCATGAAAACACAAATCGCTGGCCCCCACCCCCAGAGTTTCTGAGTTAGTAGAACTTGGGTAAAGCTGGAGAACTTGCATTTATAACAAGTTCACAGGTGATAATACTACTTTTGTCCTGGGGACCACATCTTGGGAAACACTGATCTACAACATCTTAGCTAGGATGGCTCATCTCTGCTCCATGTATCTTTCACTCTCCAGGAGGCTACCCTGGGCTTTTTCTGGGTGGTTTCAGGGTCCAAAGAGCAGCAGGAAAGGGCAAACCCCAATGCACAGGTGCTTTCCAAACCTCTTGTTACATTACATTTGCCATTGTCCCATTGGCTAAAGCAAGTCATATGGCTGGGTTCTGTCACCGTGAAAGAAGAAAACCTAAAGGTGGAAAGAAGTTTGAACAAATTGGATGTCATTACTGCAACAAACTACCACACAGTATAAAGTTAGAGAACAGAAACACATCTTTAGAACAAAATAAATGCTGAGCACAAGAGAGCTTTGAAGCACATGGAAAGAGCTCACATGCCCAATAGAATAGAGAATCATAGAAGACACTACCTTTTTATCCCTTTCATTTGATATATATTTGCAAAGCAAAGCATCTTGGGTTCATCCACTCAGGGCACACAATTCAAATTTGTTCCATATGATATTCTCCAATTAGAAACTGCTGTTGTCAAGTAATGGGTCTTTGCCTGAAATCACAATGTCAATACATGACTTCTGCTAGCATGTTTATTTAGTGGGCTTTGGGGTAAAAGAGTTGTTATATTGAGATAAAAAATTTGACTGCAAAGGAGAAAAGTAGTATAACCTTTCAAAAATTGTTTTAGCAAAAGGTTAACTAGCAGTTGTAATATGAGATGAGTTTGGGTATGTTAAATATTTTCATGATTTCTAATAAAGAAAAATGTAAGAAATTAGTTCTATTTCAATGAAACTCACACAAAATGCATGTTTTAAGGATGACAAATGAAATTAATGGGTTCCACTTTGGTCCTAAAGCATTTTTCTGGTGGGGCCCCGGAAAGGGACATGGAATGGAACCCTAGGTACCCTCATTATGTTATGAAAGTCGGCATATGGCTCACCCCTCCCCATTGACCTCATAGTTTCGTGACAACATGGCTTTGATTTATAAAAGGTGTCTCGTCACGGTTCTATTTTTCAGGAATCTGTCTCTAAATGAAACACTAATGCTAAAATGAGTGATGCCAAATCCAAATGGCTTACAATATGTCTAGTGTTGTTTTTTTATGAGATGCAGAAGTATTTATATATTTCATTATAAACTGAAGCACATTGAACTTTTTTGTACTTCACTTTATTGGAGATTAGAAACATTAGTTTTGTTTACATGACAGTGTGGCTCCAAAATCGATGACAGACCAAATGATTCTATGAAGAGTATTCTCTCTTAAACTAGGCATAGAATTAAAATAGAAGTCGGAGAATAAAATACACTACCTATATAGAAACCCTGAAAGAGCTGTGAGATAAACTGATAGTAAGCCAATATTTATGGTTCTGAGCACTTGGTTAAATCCAGAATAGAAAAGACATTAACCCTAACCTCAAGGGACTGGCATTATAGGTGAGGGTCAGACAGGCAAACATCATGTGGGCCAATAAACAAAATATTTATGAGACAAGAAAAGTAGCAGGTTGAGGGCTGTGCTGCAGATTGGAAAATGCAAGGGATGAATTAGAAGTTTCCCCGTTTTCCCCCCTGGGTACAGCTATGATATGTAGATGATCCCATCAAATGTGTGTGGTTACTGTAGTAGGTCTTATGAAAGCTACTACCTGGAGGTGCTAGCTGGTATAATGAAAAAGAAAAAAGCAATTTGATCTTGTCCCTGGACCATAAGTCCTCTTCCTCCGTAATTTCCACCTTCAAATTCTCTCAGTTGTAGGTATGGGTATCATCTAGACTGTTTGGAGGTTCCCAGAGAGACTGCTGAAAAAGGGGTCCCAGCTGAGGAGCTTTGGATGCAGCTTCTGAGCCAAGGACCAGAAAACAGCCTTGGTTTACCCAGTTTTCCTCCACCTACCAAGTGGCATAAATGAACTGTTAAAAGATAAACTGAGGCACATTAAAATTCTGAAGAGTTTACTTCATTCAAAAGTGATTCATAGGGCGTCCCTGGTGGTGCAGTGGTTACGAATCTGCCTGCCAGTGCAGGGGACACAGATTCAAGCCCTGGTCCGGGAAGATCCCAAATGCCGTGGAGCGTCTAAGCCGTTGCGCCACAACTACTGAGTCTGTGCTCTAGAGTCCGCGAGCCACAACTACTGAGCCTGCGTACCACAACTACTGAAGCCCACGTGCCTAGAGCCCATGCTCTGCAACAAGAGAAGCCACCACCGACGGCAACTAGAGAAAACCCGCGCACAGCAGCGAAGACCCAACGCAGCCAAAAATAAATAAATAAAAATTTTAAAAAAAAGTGATTCATATAAGGCAGCGCCAAACCGGAAGCGGTTAGGTGTGCTCCTCCTACAGAGACTAGGAGCAAGGCTTTTTATGGAGAAGATAAGGAAACACAGCCTAGAAATTATTTGATTGGCTACAACTTAAACAGTTGCCTTATTTGGGAAAGCCTAGTTGGTGGTTTCTTATTGGTTGTTTTTAAGTTTCATTTTCTAAGGTTCCAGTGCACTGACTCGGCCTTAGGTTTTTGGTTTGCTTGCTAGGTTACCAAAGTATCGTCACAGATAACAAAAGTCACTGCAGCCTAATGGTCTCCTTGTTTAATTATATTGACAAAACTCAACCCAGCATCAGTACTGTAACCCTACATCTTCTCCAAGCTACTACCTCTCTGTAATAACTGAGGACATCATGCAGAGTCATGGCCCATTGTGGTCCAGCTTTTTGACAATCACATTTAAGAACATGAACACTGACTTGCTGACACACTAAAATGCATGCTGGCGAGAGGGGTGTTACTTTATGAAACTCCCCATGCATTCTCTTACACATGGATTATGTTATAGGATTTAAAACAAAATGGTATCCCTTCACGGTCATAGATAAAAGGTATTGTCCCAATATTTCATTTTGTTATGCTGTGACCTTTCAATATTTGGCTTCTATGCTATCTTCTTGCAAAGTATTTCTTAACAGAGGGTTATGTGGTGTACAAGGATAAATTAGGAGATGCAACCCTACAATGGGAATTTCTGGGAGATTGAATCTTGCAACTTGTTTTTTCACAAAGTTCTAGAGACTTGTTAACTGCTTTGGGTGTCTCCAGGGTGTCATCAATTAATTGAACTCTGGCCTTGTAGAAGTTGATTGATATGCAGGTGATTGAAGCAGTGGCAGTGTCTCTTCCTGAAAAACACCAGTTTTTCTCAGCTCCTCCAGAGAAATGTGGTGGTGAGAGAAATGAGTCTGCTCGTTCATAGATCATGTATTACCTACTCATCACTTGGGAGGTGGTGCTTGTCAAGGACAAAATGGAAAAAGATGTAGGAAGAAAGACATTTTAACGCTACAGCACTGTTAGAACACTTGTCATTAACCCATTTCCCCCAAGACATTGCTTGCTTTTATTTTTTTAAGGAAAACAAGCCGCATGGGGTTTAGCTGGAGCCTGCATATGTGGAGGTGTTGAGGTTTAAATGTGCTTTGGCCCCTAACTTCCTTAAAATAATGGACCATCATTCATTAAGTACTTTCTCTGTGCAGGGCACACACATGTATAGGCTTTCTGTACATTTTCTTAAATTATTCCTCACCTCAGCCCCATTTAGCAAATAAGCAAAATGAGGTTCAGAAAATTTCCCATGATCTCAGAGCTAGGAAGGACTGAGCTAAGATTCAAACTGATGTCTGCCTCGCTTCAAAGCCAATGAGAAATTCTTGGGAGTTTATTTTATTGCTTCACTTCCTTACCTTTAAAATATATATATGGAAAGGGATAAGAGGAAGCAGTAGAAAAATGTGGGTAGGGTTAATATGTTAATATTCCTGACAAGATTGTCCTGAGCAAGAATTTCATAAGAAAGGTTAAACATGGATTTGTGAGTGTGTATATACAGTCTTCACCCTTACAAACTGCAAAAATCCCTCAAGATAAAGGGAAGATGTATCTTGAGGCAAGAGTCTTTTATCATTTTTGACCGACACTATGGAAAATACACAGCTATATTATGATCCAAACAAGGGGAGGGGGAGGGGCTCCTAAGAAGCTAGGAAAAGACTGCAGTTGCCTCTTAATTTAAATGAGAAATTTTAACTCTCTGGCTTCAAGATTGCTAAAGAATTGTTTTTTATTTAAAAAGAATTTGCATCTGTTGAGATCTTATGTCTTTTCCGCATGCCACGTAGCCTCTGTCCTTGGGGGGGTGACACACGTATTTCTTTTGAGAGCTTTGGAGGTTATAGGCAACAACCACTCCACCCTTCTGATAGCCACTTTCAGAAGCAGAGATACTAGCTGTCCATCTAGAAGCCATCCTTTGTCCTACCCTGAGACATTAGGTGCAGCCCAAGAAGAGTGATTTTTGGATTTACCCCATATGTGGTGTAAACGATCCTACTCAAGCAGCTGAGGAGTACATCTCTAGTAGAGCATTTCTTTTAAGGAAGTTGACTTTCCTCTAAGGAATATTAGAGGAAGGTGGTGTCATGTAGTTGAGGGTGGAACCTCCATTGTTCAACCATGTCCATACCCCATCTCCATCACTTGCTGGCTGTGGAGCTGAGTCATGTAATGTCCCTATGCGTGTTTATAAGAGATGATAATTAAAGAATTGTTGTGAGGATTAAATAAAATATCACCTGCAAAGCATTTAAACCAGTACCTGACCCTCAATAAATCTTATGTATTGTTAATATTGATAAAGAATTCAAGGCATATGTATTTTTCCTTTCCAATATTTTCCACTTAATTTCTCATGGTTGTTTTTTCTTTGTACTCTTCAATAATCACCCCCTAACTCTCCATTCACCTTCACATTCTGGATGGATATTTTTTGACTGTCATAATTTTTATTTATTCTTGGTCCCAAATGAAGAATTCCCCAATATTAAATCCACACCAAACCAAATCATGTAAAGTATCACAAGTCTTTAACCCAAATCAGAGCCAATATTTCTTTATTTTTTTCCTGTTTTAAAAAAATAATCACATCATATTCCTCCTCTAAATCTGTACATTTGTCAAGAGTTTGACATATTAAAGTAACCAGATTATTTAAAGTGAATTGTCAGCTGCCACCTTATACAAAAACTTTGTTATCGGTTTTCCCCCAGTTCCACACCATATTCCAGAGTCTGGCAGTGCTCTGAAGGAGATGATACTGTGAAACACAACTGCTTACCCCCATGATGGATGGGTAGGTGGTGGGAAACTTACTGAAGAGTTTACTTTTCCAAGTTTGAAATGTTCAAAGTAGACATGTGTTAAGTCATCCATCAGAAATGTGGAATGCAATGACAGAAATAACCAGATGCCCTGTAACAAGATGCCACAGGGCAAACATGGAAAAATGAAATAACTATACTTTTCTCTCTTTGTGTAATAAAATACTGCTTGTAACCTGAAGTTTTACTCACACTTGTGTACAATTATTACTTTCCAAAAGACACGGCAAGAATCCTAGGAAAAAATTCCATAACAACCTCAATGTTGACAAAGGAACTTAACAGTATTCTAGTTATTTTTTTCTTTTTAGGCATTGATAAAAGGAAGGGAAAAGGACTGTTTGGTAAGTCCACAAATATACTTTTGAAAGAAGAGTGGTTCTTTGTTGCCACGGTAACAAACAATGTTTTCTTGCTTATGGTGTTGCCCGGTGGATTTGTGGTGAAAAATTACTTTTTCAACACATAACTTTATATGAACACATACTGTTGGGCAATGAGGAGAGTTACCAGAAGAACACAACATGGTGAAATCATAACACACAAGGGAGGATAGAAAGTTGAACAATAATTAAAATGAAAAAAAAAAACAACTTTTAAAATGACAGACTTATTACAAATATATGTACTTTTTGAAACTTCATAGTGATTGTCCCTATCATTAATACTTGTTGAGTAGCTAATGCTTGTGAAAGTTCGCTGTAAAAGTGAGGTGATGCTGGGGGTCAGCAGTTAGTAGAAGGGGTTGTGTCGCCTGCTGTCCACACGACACTCCACCAGGACCCTTTTAGAACCTACGAGGCCCTGCATTTCAAAATTTAGTGAAATGAACACCTAAAATCCCTGAACCCTCAGGAAGAGCGACTTGAGTCTTGGAGAAAGACGAGTGGCTGAGAGGCCCACTGTTTGGGATTGAGTAAGAATCCACAATTTCCTTCTCTTTGTGTTGGGAATAAAACCTTCTCTCCCTAACTTTCCCGTCGTAAACCCTCTGTGAGTTGAAAGCCCGTCTTCCCATACGCTCATGTTTTTTGACCAGAATACCCTACCCCTGCCTCATCTTTTAGCTATTATGTGATTATTTAGTCATTCAGCAAACTGTTCCCATCCTCCTATTTATCAGCACTTAACTCCTGAAAGCTATATGGAAGTGTGGTTCAAATTCCATCTTTGCCCCAACCTTGGGATAGTTAATGACTCTACAGCAAAAGCTTCTGTTTCCTAATAATTAAAAGGGGATAAAAAGAGTGTCCATAGAGGAATATTATGGGAATTAAATGAAATCAGGCACGTTAAGGGCTTGATACAGTGTCTGGCACAAAATATGTTTTCAGTAAATGTTAGCTGCTAGTATTATTACTGCGTGCCATGTTCTATCCTGCAAGGTCAAGTTCATGTTCTGTCTCCTCCATGAAGCCTCTCCCACCATGGCAGCCCTCATAGAGCTTCTCTCCCCAAATCCCAAGCATAGGCATTACAACCCAGTTTTAATCACACATGATAACACCAATGATGGTGAAACAAAGGTATAATTCTATACTGCCTCATGTCTTAGGATTTTCTCCTCAACTAGAAGGTAGGGTTCTTGAGGTCAAACACTAACTTTAGCTATTTATTCATCTTTAATTTTAAAACATGTTCTCTGCACATTAATATGTTCCTGGAACTACAGAGGGTGATATAGGACATATGAAGAAGATCGTGCCAAGGTGGCCATCACTGGAGCACTCAGTCTAGTAGGATTTAAGACAAGTCTGAGCAGACCAATGGGATAAGACCGTATAGAGAAATAGAAAGTGGCTTAGGTGATCCAAAGAGAAAGAAGTCAATCCTGGGCTTAAGGAAAGCTGGAAGGAGGAGGAAACTTCTCTCTTTCTATTTAAACTGAATAGGAGAAGATGGGCAGGGAGAAAGTTGGAAGATTTGACATAGAGAAGTAGTGAGTAAGGAAGAACTCCATACAGTAATGGGAACAACATGAGCTTGGTGAAGTGAGAGCTATCTAATTTGCCTGGAGCCCTCAACCTGGAAAAAAGCAGTAAGAGAGGTGAATGGAAAGAAAGACTGAGATAAAACATACCTGTAGGTCTATTTTCAACCATGGTCTAAAAGAGACCTCTGGAAAAAGATCTACAGAGGTCTTTCCATGTCTGATAGGTTTATTCTAAGTAGCACAGCAAATCCAGTAGTTGACAAAGTTACAGAGTAGTATTACATTTGTCCCTGCATATCCATATCTTCTCTCTGCATCTTTTACCAAGACTTTGTAACACAGCCCCACCCCTTCCATTAAAAGTCACTCTCTCGGGCTTCCCTGGTGGCGCAGTGGTTGCGCGTCCGCCTGCCGATGCAGGGGAGCCGGGTTCGCGCCCCGGTCTGGGAGGATCCCACGTGCCGCGGAGCGGCTGGGCCCGTG
>NC_041223.1:73230610-73251769 GCF_002837175.3 Physeter macrocephalus | reverse complement strand
GCATACCCCCAAAAAAAAAAAAAAAAAAAAAAAAAAAAAAAAGTCACTCTCTCAAATCTGCCATTCACATTATAGTATAAATTAACTCCACAAAGTCTAAGACTTCCATGTCACTATGAAGGTGTACTTGTTAAGGTAGGAGGACAGAATATATTGTGCATTGGTTTCTTAGCTTTATATATAAATATTTAGACCTCTATTTGTAGTCTTGCTAGGACCTCAGAAACATTAGGGGCAAGAGTAACACTGTGAACAGGTTTGCAAGTACTGATCCTGGGATAATGGCTCCCTGCCTCTTGCCTCAGTCTGATGGCTGACCACTGTGTTTCAGCAAAGGAGAACACAGCTTCACAGTGACTGGTCACTTTGAGTTAGAGCAGAAATTACTGTTCATCCTTAGCTTCATCAGCTCAATATACACCAGGACTTCCATAAACCAAAAGTGAGTTGTAATTTTCACAGTCAAGCTGTGGCCCCAACGAGCATGACAGCCATAATGGTTTTCTAGCAAATGTTGGCATTGCTGGTGCCTGTAATGGGGTGGAAAGGGAAGGAGAAGTTTCTGTGAGCCTGTTATCCACATATTTGCTGTTCTTAGTATGTCTTGCCTTACCACATATCTTTATTTTTATAGGAAAAGAATTATGTCGAAGCCTTGAGTTTTATGGTACCCAATAAGTGAAGTTTCTGGGATATCTCCTAAACAGCTACAAGGTGAAGTATAAGAATGCTGGTTCTTGGAAAATACTCAAATGGATTTGGCAGCTTACTGTCTGAAAAATGGTCCCAAAATAAAGAAATCACCTCCTCCTCCTCCCTACAAGACAGCCAGTTTCATGGGAAAAAAAAAAAAAAAGGAAAGCACTGTTCCACTACAGAGCAGGAAATGAAGAATACTTTATAACAGAAATGATGTGGGAAATTCTTTATGTTGGCAACATGCAATTTCCCAAAATAGAAGCTGGCCAAAACCAGTTTAACTATTTGGGAATAAATATTGTGGCATTTTTACTTACCCAGAGTGGTCAGCGAAGACTCTTCAAGGCTGCAGAAGACAAATGCCAAAGAGGTCTTGCCCAGGCTGTGGAGTCTGTTCTCCCTGTGATGCCCCAGAGACAATGGAATTGCCATAGAATTACCAAAAGTTATTTGAAAAATTACTTTTTCAGATTACTAGAGAACTGAAAAGTATGTCTTCACAGGTGTTCAGAGTTTTACTTGAATGATTTGATTATCTCAATTATGTTGAAGTCTTTGTTAATATTCCAGATATCTGTAGGAACCTGATATATTTTGTTTACTCCCTTTTATTTCTTTAAAACAATCCTTTTCTTAATGCCGACAGTGTCAACATTAACCCAGATTCTATATATGAAACAGAGAAACTATGGTAGTAATCAATCTCTCCTTTCCATTTTCAGTCTTATGTGAACTAATCCATTTAAAAAAGTAATATGCAGGGCTTCCCTGGTGGCGCAGTGGTTGAGAGTCCGCCTGCCAATGCAGGGGACACGGGTTCGTGCCCCGGTCCGGGAAGATCCCACATGCCGCGGAGCAGCTGGGCCCGTGAGCCATGGCCACTGGGCCTGCGCGTCCGGAGCCTGTGCTCCGCAACGGGAGAGGCCACAGCAGTGAGAGGCCCGCGTACTGCAAAAAAAAAAAAAAAAAAAAAAGTATTGAGTTCACAAAAAAAATGATAATTTAATTTATAAAGTTTTATACACACCCACGCACACACACACCCCTTTCTGGGTTCTTTTGTGTCTAGGAGGGTATATTTGTGAGACTAGAGGGCCTGTCCTAGCAGTTTATGGACAAGCTAATTGCCTGAGGGAGCCTCTAATATGTGGCCTGGTCTCCCAGACTCCTTGCTGGAACCACAGGCCTCACTTGTCATTTATGCTGACATCAAGATGTTTATTCATTCATTACAAAGTGAGTGCTGGTGAAGACCCAATGGACATTGATGATGTAAAAAGCAAAACTCCTTACCTGAGGAGAAAATGAGCTCCGACTCAAGGCATAAATCAGTACTGAGAATGAAAGGTGAGAATATGTCTTGAACATTCACCCTGAAGATGGTTGTTTAATAAGGACTCTGAAAAGCAAAATAATACGTAAAAATATACGAAGCCAAAATGGTAGGGCAAGTCACCTACTCTTCTGGCCTTTACCAAAAAATACCATTTTTGTCATTTCTAAAAGAAGCTTAAATTCAATTATCTTTGAGAATCTCTAAATAATATTGCTAGCAAACAAAGACAATACGAGGTGCCCATGTACATCTTTTTGATGGCAAGAGACACAAAGTAACGACCTTGAGTTTGAACTTTAAGGACAATCCCACTCCTGATATGCCAGCATTTACCAGTTAATTTGGAAGCTTGGGAACAAATCACCCTTTGATTTTTGGTGAAATGTTCACTCCCCGGCCTGTCAACAAACTCCTCTTGAGATAGTGTCTTTTTCACTCTCGCATTCAGCCCAGCTTGGTCTCAGCATGGAACATCTTGCACAGCCCAGGGTTTTGCAAGGAATCCAGGGAGCTGTGAATGTCAGGCATGTTTAAGTATGATCCTGAGCATAGGGGCTTTCAGCTTAGTCTTTTGTGCAGAGATAATGGTTTACGTTAGATTGATTATATGCAGACTGAGAAGTGTATCTTGTGCAACAACTCTGAGGCGTGCTGAAAGATAAAAATCCCATTTGCTGCATTTTATATTGGTGGTCTCTGACGTGGGCAACACAGGCCTGCATAGTCCTTGTAAATCACAGATATAATGAGGGCCAGATAGCAGCTCACTTAACTGTTGAATGAAGTAAGTGTTTCTTTACTTCAGACTGAAGGATGGCATATTTGCTATCTAAAACCCTATGATATCACGTTGAAAGAAGTCTTTTATTTATATCTCTGAATGCAGACTAGATAGCTGGTTAGTTATGTGAACATTCCTGGTGTTGCACAGCAAGGTTTGAAAGGAAGTTGTATTTACTCAGTTTTATTTAAATTTTATAATGCTCTCCCTGGAGAGCCTTTAGTACTAGTGATGAGCTGCTTTCCACCTTCTTCCTCTTTCTTTTTTGCCACCAGCCCTCTGGGCAAAGAACAAAGGCAACCCCGTGGTTGCTCATCAACATTCGTCTTTAACTGGCTACTGGGTTCTCAGACGAAAAGCAGTATAATTCCAGGAAGCAAGAACAATTCCAGACCCAATAATCCTGCCTGAGTGGAGCATAAGCCTTGTGAGTGAAAACACCTTTGCTTCTAATGTTTCATTAATCCCAGTTTTATAGGCAGCAGTTTATGTCTAACAGAGCTATTTCCAAGTGTTTTATAATACGATGTATTTCTATATCTACAAGATGAATGGTAATTCCAGTTTTTTAAGTGGAGAAACAGGAGCACAGATGGATTCCAAGGACCTTGGTGCTAGAGTCCCCAGCAGAGCTGTTTTCTATCTGTGCCATAAACACACACACACATATATACACACAGATATACTCTCACACAGTCACAAACACACACATTGGCACACACATATGCTCACAGACATACACATACACTTTCACATGGAAATACCCATACTCACACTCACACACTCTCACACGCATATATACACTCACACACTACACATTCACTCACACACATACATATACTTGCACACATACATGTACAATCACAAGCACGAAGACCTAAAAGGAAAGGCTCTCTGTATTACACTAGTTGGAAGAAAAATCACCTGATTTATGCCAGTTTTATAACATAATACCATTTAACTTTTTTATTTTCAAACACCTTTAGTAACTTCAACAGTCCAAAAGAAGTCATTTGTTTAATATATTGATTGTTCAGCAGAAATACTTAGGGGATTTGTTTTAATGAAGACTGAAACATAGTGTAAACACTAAAAGTCCAAAAAGCAGCTCCCAAAGAAGAGTTTGGCACATAGTAGGCATTTAGTAAAAGTCCTGAATTTTTTAAAATGCTTATTAAAAAGTATTGTAGACTTCAGGTGAAACATGACAGATGGAACAACTCTGTTTATCACATTTCCTCCTGAAACTCCATTAAATGAGAATAAAGCTAAAAAAATAAATAAATAAAATAAGATATAGACCACAGGGGCAAAGACACATCAGAGAAAATGAAAGCAAACAAATACATCAAAAAAAATTGAAGAAGGAAATCTAAAAAAAGAGTGAAAATTGATTTCACAGTAGAGAACTCAGAAACCTACATGCTTATAGGGGAGGAAGCCATCAAGTCATGAACAATTCATGCTACTGAACTGAGCCAGGCCCAGGAGTTGGGGGTTCAAGGTATTTATGGAAGCCAAGGTGGGGTGCAAAAATGAAAACAGGACAATTGGTTGAAAGTCTGTACTGGGGCCCTCTCAAGTCCTCTCCCTGGTCCAGGAAAGTGGAAGTATACTCTCTAGAGAAGCCTTTCACTTGGAAGACAGAGATCTAAACAAACAAAAGTAAATGAAATTGGAGGAGACATAGCAATGGACAGAGCTGAGATGGTTGTAAAAGACCAATATTTGTTGATAAGATAAAATATTGCAGCCATGAAACAACAGAATGTTACCGAAAAATAATAATGGCTATTCAGGGAAGAATAAACTCACTGAAATCTAAAACATATTAAAATAAAGATTTCAATAGACGAGTTGGAAAGCAAAGTTGAGGAAATACCCTAAATTTAAAACAGAAGGACAAAGAGATGGAAAGAAGGGAGCAAAAGATATGAAAATTAGATATTTTATTCTGGGGAAGGGTCAATATGTAACTAGTAAGAGTTCCAGGAAGAACAAACAGAAAAACTAGAGGAAAGTAAATAATAAAAAAATAATACAAGAAAACTTCTCCAAACTGAATGATGTGATGTCCAGATTTAAAAGGATCCAAGGTATATCCCAAACAATTATGAGAAAGATCCATAATCAAGCAGGTCATCATGAAATATTGGGTCATCTAGTTATTGGGAGAGGTCACTAAAAAATCCCAGAGAAAGAAAACAAAGCAAAACTAACCGGTGAAAACAAACAAACAAATATAAACAAACATACCAGAAAAAGACATGAAATAACATTAGAATTCATAAATAAAAGAGACTCCACTCATGAGAAGGCAATAGAGAAATGCTTTCAGATTCTGAGGGGGGAAAATGATTTTCAACCTAGTTCCTATACACAGGACTGTTAATCAAGTGAGGGTATAGAATAAAGACACAAGGTTGAAAAAATGACCTCACTTATGTCCTTTCTTGGGAGACTATAATGAAAAAAATAACAAACCTTACATAATATTCAGTGTGTGCCAGGCAGTGTTCTAAGCACTTGATATATAGTAACTCATGCACTCCTTGCAGAATTCCTGTGAAGTCGTAACTCTTATAAAGAAGTTGAGGCACAAAGAGGTTGAAAATCTTGCCCATGGTCACCCTAGTTAGTAAATGGACAAGAAGGGGTATGGATTCCAGCAGCCTGGTCTCCAAGTTGCTGTTCTTACTGTCCTGCTACACTTTCCCTCAGGAACACTGGGGAGAGAAATTAGAGGCAATCGAAGTGTACAGTGTGGCTCAGCTGTGAATAAAGTCACATGGTCATAATAATGAAAAACTTGAATACTGGTTTAACAAAATTTACATAACTATCTTGAGATGTATGAAGAAGTGTGAGTCTGTGTGTGTGTGTGTGTGTGTGTGTGGTGGGGGTATATGTTGTGCGTCGGGAGTAACTAGAGAGTTACTCCAGTTCTCGTCTTTCACATCTTTCACAGCACAAACGTCTCATCTTTCACAGTACAAAGTGAATGGATAATCTCGCAAACTGAAAAAAATCTCGCAAACTGAAAAACAAACCTTGGGCTTCCCTGGTGGCGCAGCGGTTGCGCGTCCGCCTGCCGATGCAGGGGAACCGGGTTCGCGCCCCGGTCTGGGAGGATCCCACATGCCGCGGAGCGGCTGGGCCCGTGAGCCATGACCGCTGAGCCTGCGCGTCCGGAGCCTGTCGCCCGCAACGGGAGAGGCCACAGCAGAGGGAGGCCCGCATACCACAAAAAAAAAAAAAAAAAAAAAATTAAAAACAAACCTGGTTCATCTCTGCCTAGAATATATTAAAGACTCCATAAATGTTTGTGATTGAATAAATGAATGTTCCAATATACATTCATTTGCACATTTATATAGTACTGTAATTGAAAGACCGGACGAATAGCTTTTATCTATCTCTGACATGCTATGTGTGCCATGGAGAAATTTTTCTGACAAATTTAAGTAAAAAATTGCAGTTTTTAAAAAAATATGCGTATGTGTATATGTATAATTACAAATATATAGAATTATATACATAGAATAAAATCTCTGCCAAGATAAACTCTAAGGTTCTAGCAGTCGATTGGGAAGAAGAGAATTTTTTATTTTACATGTTGCTGTATTTTCTAAAATTTTGCAATGAGTATTTGTTATTTTGTAATTAAAAATTAAAGATTTTAGGGCTTCCCTGGTGGCGCAGTGGTTGAGAGTCCGCCTGCCGATGCAGGGGACACGGGTTCGTGCCCCCGTCCAGGAGGATCCCATGTGCCGCGGAGCGGCTGGGCCCGTGAGCCATGGCCGCTGAGCCTGCGCGTCCGGATCCTGTGCCCCGCAACGGGAGAGGCCACAACAGTGAGGGGCCCGCGTACAGCAAAAAAAAAAAAAAAAAAAAAAGATTTTAAATGTATTTAAATTGTCACCAACAATTAATTTTTAAAAAATTGAGTCTAAATTCTTAGGTTTTGTGTTTCAACGCCTTGAGTGTTAACACCTTAAATAAAAAACATTGCTTCAGTCAAGCATAAAAGTAAGTCGATTTTGGCTGAGAATAGATTAAGGAACATCACTGTCATCAGAGACACCAATCACTTAGAGACTCCGAAAGTTGTGGGTTGTGGTTAAACTACTGGAACTCTGGGCAAAAAACCTGGAAAGCTGGGAAGCTGCTTTATGGGCAGCTATGGACCCAATAAAATCTTGACAGGTCAACGTTTCCCCAGCTTCCAAGCCAATGGCAGTCATGTGAGAGCATGCCAACCTAAAAGGGCCATAAAACCTGAATAGATCTCTTTGTATGTCATCTTCTGTTATCAGTGTCCAACACATAAGGCAACTGAAAAGTAGCAAACAGTCTTTTTTATTCCCATCCAGAACCTTTCACAAAGACTCCTCGACACACACTCCCACTATATTGTCTGAAGTTCTGGGTGGGCTCCTTCATGAAAGAAACATATCACAGGGGAGGGTAAAGACTTGCCAAGGCTCTAAAACGTTCACTTCCTGTGTTTGTTTTTTAATGTATTTATTCCAGTTTCAAGGTAGGGTTTTGCTCATTTCTTCCCTATCCCCCAAAAATTTATGAAGGAAGAAAGGTAAAGCCAAGGAGACTTGCTCTTCATATGGACCTCATATTTGGGTGCGGGTGGAGGGTTGTTTGGAGTTTTGTTTAGGTAGTGTCTTGGACTAGGCCTATGCTTGGTTATGTACACACAGAGTAGGGAAGTGAAGCATCACTGATCCTTTAATGGGAAAGCTTAAAGTAAACAGAGTTTTTCATCTACGTTATGCCAAGAGCTGGAATAATAAATGCAGATAGGAGGTAGCCTCATACTCAGCCTGTTTCTATTTGTGCAGTTGTTAACCATAAGGACAGTCATAACCCTTGCTGGGATTTGGAACAAGTGCCTTGTCAGTCACTGCTCACATCATCCCAGCCTTGGAGACTAAAATTAGTTGACACTGCTCAAGTGTCCAAACTATGATCGATTGTCTCAACTTTCAGGGCAGACACTTGAGTTTGACTGGCAGATCAAAATGGCAACTATCTGGTTGGAGGGCCAAAGATCATGCTGTGTCTGTATCTTATTATATAAACAATGTTTCCAAGAAAAGAGCAGAGAAACCAGAATAAAGATAAACTGGAAAAGAATACCAGAATGACCAAAAAGGTCATTGCTTAAGTTTAAGTTTGTGACATATTTAATAAAACTGTTTTTCTAAAGTTTATGTACTAATAAGTCCTCATGTATTGTTCTGAGCAGAATAATTAAGAATGTCTCAAAATTATGTTTGTGTCCTAAGCTTTTGTTGTCAGTTCTTTTGGAAATGATCTAAGATGTGTAATCTACAAGGCTGGATCTACCAGCATCCAAGTTTTGTAGAAGTAAAATACTGAGTAAATCATGTTTGAAATAAATAATGACAAACTCTTACATACAGATTGGTGTGAAGACAAAGATGTTTTGACAGTAGGTGGGACAGAGTTTATGAATGTGTTTTATACTTACTTAATATTTTTCAAAAAACAAAAAGTTCTTTTTTTTTTCTCAGCAAAGCCCAGCTTCCTCATCTCCTGTCCTTTCCTTAACCCACACCATTTGGACTTTTATTCCTAACTTGTCACTGAAACTGCATTGATCAAGGTCACAAATATACTACATCATGCTAAAGTCAACATCACTTATTTTTCTTTAGCCTCTAGATAGTATTGACTATAGTTATCGCTCCACCCCACTTGAAATATTTTGTGCTATAGTCTTCCATAACACTGCAATTGCTGGCTTTTCCTTCTACCTCACTGGCCCTCCTTTTGGGACTTTTTTGATGGATTTTTCTCCTTTCTTATAACTCTTAATCTGGGAATGCCTCAGGGATCTATTCTCTTCCTTCTTCTCTGTAATTTTTTCCCAGGGTGTTCTCACGTAGTCCCTGCCTTTTAGTAGTATCTCTACATGCATCCCAATGTTCTTAGCAGCACTATTTATAATAGCCAAGACAGGGAAGCAACCTAAGTGTCCATCAACAGATGAATGGATAAAGAAGATGTGTATATGGAGACCTTCAAGATGGCGGAAGAGTAAGACGCGGAGATCACCTTCCTCCCCACAAATACATCAGAAATACTTCTACATGTGGAACGACTCCTACAGATCACCTGCTGAACGCTGGCAGAAGACTTCAGACTTCCCAAAATCCAAGAAACTCCCCACGTACCTGGGTAGGGCAAAAGAAAAAAGAAAAAACAGAGACAAAAGAATAGGGACGGGACCTGCATCAGTAGGAGGGAGCTGTGAAGGAGGGAGGGTTTCCACCCACTAGAAGCCCCTTCACTGGTGGAGATGGGCAGGGGGGCGGGGCGGTGTGGCAGAGATGGGGAGCTTTGGAGCCGCGGAGGAGAGCACAGCCACAGGGGTGCGGAGGGCAAAGCGGAGAGATTCCCGCACAGAGGACCGGTGCCGACCAGCACTCACCAGCCAGAGAGGCTTGTCTGCTCACTCGCCGGGGCGGGCGGGGGCTGGGAGCTGAGGCTCGGGCTTCGGAGGTCGGATCCCAGGGAGAGGACTGGGGTTGGCGGCGTGAGCACAGCCTGAAGGGGGCTAGTGCGCCACGGCTAGCTGGGAGGGAGTCCGGGAAAAGGTCTGGACCTGCCGAAGAGACAAGAGACCATTGTTTCGGGGTGCACGAGGAGAGGGGATTCAGAGCACCACCTAAACGAGCTCCAGAGAATGGCACAAGCCCCAGCTATCAGCACGGACACCAGAGAAAGGCATGAAACACTAAGGATGCTGCTGCAGCCACCAAGAAGCCTGCGTGCGAGCACAGGTCACTATCCACACCTCCCCTCCAGGGATTGGGTGCAGCCCGCCACTGCCAGGGTCCCGTGATCCAGGGACAAATTCCCCAGGAGAACACACAGAGCACCTCAGGCTGGTGCAATGTCACGCCGGCCTCTGTCACAGGCTCGCCCCACATTCCATACCCCTCCCTCCCCCTGGCCTGAGTGAGCCAGACTCATCAAGGAAAAAAGGGAGAAGACTCAAATCAATAGAATTAGAAATGAAAAAGGAGAAGTAACAACTGACACTGCAGAAATACAAAGGATCATGAGAGATTACTACAAGCAACTATATGCCAATAAAATGGACAACCTGGAAGAAATTGACAAACTCTTAGAAAAGCACAACATTCTGAGACTGGACCAGGAAGAAATAGAAAATATAAACAGACCAATCACAAGCACTGAAATAGAGACTGTGATTAAAAATCTTCTAACCAACAAAAGCCCAGGACCAGATGGCTTCACAGGCGAATACTATCAAAAATTTAGAGAAGAACTAAAACCTATCTTTCTCAAACTCTTCCCAAAATATAGCAGAGGGAGGAACACTCCGTAACTCATTCTACAAGGCCACCATCACCCTGATACCAAAATCAGTCAAAAAGAATACTACAGGCCAATATCACTGATGAACATAGATGCAAAAGTCCTCAACAAAATACTAGCAAAAAGAATCCAAAAGCACATTAAAAGGACCATACATCATGATCAAGTGGGGTTTATCCCAGGAATGGAAGGATTCTTCAATATATGCAAATCAATCAATATGATACACCATATTAACAAACTGAAGGAGAAAAACCATATGATCATCCCAATAGATGCAGAAAAAGCTTTTGACGAAATTCAACACCCATTTATGATAAAAAAAAAAAAAAAAACCTCTAGAAAGTAGGCATAGAGGGAACTTAACTCAACAAAAAAAAGGCCGTATATGACAAACCCACAGCCAACATCGTTTTCAATGGTGAAAAACTGAAACCATTTCCTCTAAGATCAGGAACAAGACAAGGTTGTACACCCTCACCACTATTTTTCAACATAGTTTTGGAAGATTTAGCCACAGCAGTCAGAGAAGAAAAAGAAATAAACGGAATCCAAACCAGAAAAGAAGAAGTGAAGCTGTCACTGTTTGCAGATGACATGATACTATACATAGAGAATCCTAAAGTCTACCAGAAAACTACGAGAGCTAATCAATGAATTTGGTAGAGTTGCAGGATACAAAATTAATGCACAGAAATCTCTTCCATTCCTATACACTAATGATGAAAAATCTGAAAAGAAATTAAGGAAACATTCCCATTTACCCTTGCAACAAAAAGAATAAGACACCTAGGAATAAACCTACCTAAGGAGACAAAAGACCTGTATGGAGAAAACTATAAGACACTGATGAAAGAAATTAAAGATGGTACAAACAGATGGAGAGATATACCATGTTCTTGGATTGGAAGAGTCAGCATTGTGAAACTGACTATACTACCCAAAACAATCTACAGATTCAATGCAATCCCTATCAAACGACCAAGTGCATTTTTCACAGAACTAGAACAAAAAATTCCACAATTTGTATGGAAACACAAAAGATCCCAAATAGCCAAAGCAATATGAAGAAAAATGGAGCTGAAGGAATCAGGCTCCCTGACTTTAGACTATACAACAAAGCTACAGTAATCAAGACAGTATGGTACTTGCACAAAAACAGAAATATAGATCAATGGAACGGGAGAGAAAGCCCAGAGCTCCAAAGAAGATATACAGATTGCCAACAAACACATGAAAGGATGCTCAACATCGCTAGTCATTAGAGAATTGCAAATAAAAACTACAATGAAGTGTCACCTCACACCAGTCAGAATGGCCATCTTCAAAAAATCTACAAACAATAAATGCTGGAGAGGGTGTGGAGAAAAGGGAACCCTCTTGCACTGTTGGTGGGAAGGTAAATTGATACAGCCACTGTGGAGAACCGTATGGAGGTTCCTTAAAAAACTAAAAATAGAACTACCATACGTCCTAGCAATCCCCCTACTGGGTGTGTACCCTGAGAAAACCATAATTCATAAAGAGTCATGTACCACAATATTCATTGCAGCTCTCTTTACAATAGCCAGGACATGGAAGCTACCTAAGTGTCCATTGACAGATGAATGGGTAAAGAAGATGTGGCACATATATACAATGGAATATTACTCAGCCATAAAATGAAATGAAATTGAGTTATTTGTACTGAGGAGGATGGACCTAGCATCTGTCATACAGAGTGAAGTAAGTCAGAAAGAGAAAAACAAATACCGTATGCTAACACATATATATGGAATCTAAAAAAAAAATGGTTCTGAAGATCCTAGGGGCAGGACAGGAATGCAGACGTAGAGAATGGACTTGAGGACATGGTGAGGGGGTAGGGTAAGCTGGGACGAAGTGAGAGAGTGGCATGGACACACTACCAAATGTAAAATAGATAGCTAGTGGGAAGCAGCCACATAGCACAGAGAGATCAGCTCAGTGCTTTGTGACCACCTAGAGGGGTGGGATTGGGAGGGTGGGAGGGAGATGCAAGAGGGAGGAGATATGGGGATATATGTTATGTAGAGCTGATTCACTTTGTTATAAAGCAGAAACTAACACACCATTGTAAAGCAATTATACTCCAATAAAGATGTTAAAAAAAAAAGATGTGTGTGTGTGTGTGTGTGTATATATATATATATATATATATATATACATATATATACAATGGAATATCACTCAGCTATAAAGAAATAATGAAATATTGCCATTTGCAGTAACATGAATGGACCTATAGAATATCATACTAAGTGAAATAAGTCAGACCAAGACAAATGTTGTATGATATCACTTACATGTGGAATTTAAAAAATAATACAAATGAATTTATTGACAAAATGGAAACAGACTCACAGACATGGAAAACAAACTTATGGTTACCAAAGGGGAAAGGGGTCGGGGTCAGGGGAGGAATAAATTAAGAGTATGGGATTAACAGGTACTACTACTATATGTAAAATAGATAAACGACAAGGATGTACTGTATAGCACAGGGAACTATATTCAGTACTTCATAATAACCTATAATGGAAAAGAATCTGAAGATATATATATATATATATATATATATATATATATATATATATATATATATATAGCTGAAAAAAATAGTATATCTAAACTGGTGATTTTCAACATCTTGTTTTTCAGCTTGACCGATCTCTTAAGCTCTATGTTTATGTATCCAACTGCTCCTTGACAACTCTAGTTGTCTAAATTTCACTGCATACTTAACACAGACCAAACAGAACTATTAAATCTCATCCTCCTCCCCTAATTCACTGTCCCCAAGTCTTCTCCATCTCGATAAGTGGTACCACTATCCATCTAGTTGCTCAGATCAAAATCCCAGGCGTCATCCTTGATTCCCCTTTTCCTCTCACATCCTGTCTCCAATCCATCAGCCCGTTGTTAGGTCTACTTCTAACATATAGTTTGAATCTGACCACTTCTTGCCCTTTTCATTGCTACCACCTTTGCCCAAGTTATTCCTATCTCTCACCACAAATCTTTTTTACCCAGTCTTGTGCTTCTACCCTTGCCCCCTATAGTCCATCCTTCACATAGAGGCCAAGAGAACTCTTAGAGTATAAGCCAGACCTCGAAACTCCCCAGTATTTCTTTGCTGATTATCATATGTCAAGCATTGTGCTAGAATCTGTGAAAAGGGGAAGGTCACAATTCAATACAGGAAATATAGGCACACTGTACCTCTAACCATGATCAGAGTGACAGGTGCAAAACTACTGGTATAAACAAACATGAAGAAACTAATTTTGACTAGAGTGGTAATGGTTGCTATGGAGCAGGCTTAGAGAAATTATTAGCTGGTCATTCACTCAGCAATGATTTTTTGAGCGCTTACTATACCCTGCATTTCATAGGGGAAATTATATTTGAGTTGAGCAGCATAAGCAGAACTGGAGAGAGAGATTCCCTGCTAAAGGACCAGCATCCAGAAAGAATTTACACATTCTTCTGAGACTCATGAGTGGTTCAGTATGCTGAAACTAAGGCCATGGCTAAGGAAACCACAGGGACAGAGGCTAGGAAGGTTGGGAGGGTCCACATCATGTTGGGCCTGGAAGGTCCAGCCAGGTCAGAGAGTCTAGGATTAGCCTGAGGGCCACGGCAATCATCAAACATGCTTTGTTCTGTTTTGTCTTTTTAACAGTGGAGTAATATGATCAACTGTGTGTTTTTAAATCTTCACTCGAGAGCCAGGATGAAGCATGATTAGTGGGAACATGACAAAAGTCAAGAACAGTGAGGACGCTGCTGACAGAAGATGGTACAGGAGCAGTGAGAATGGAGAACAAGAATAGGGTTAGAGTATAGTTCCCTGTGCTACAGTAGGTCCTTGTTGTTTACCTATTTTATATATAGTAGTGTGTATCTCTTAATCCCCAACTCCTAATTTATCTCTGTATAGCACAGGGAACTATACGCAATATCTTGTAATAACCTATAATGGAAAAGAATCTGAAAAAAATATATATATATACATATATATATATGTAACTGAATCACCATGCTCTACATTTAAAACTAACACAACATTGTTAATTAACTATACTTCGATTTAAAAAAAAACTAAAAAGAAAAGAATAGGGTTAGAAAAAACATCACAAACAGCTTGCAAATTCAACCTTGTAGTAAATGTTTTGTTTGAACTACATGCAGTGTAAGCTTGTTTTGCCTGAATTCGTTGCCAACATTTTAAAATCCAGAGACTGATTTCACATAAAATCGAATTTCCAACTCCTCCTTAGAAATTCAAAATCTGTAGAGAGACAAAAAAAAAAAGGAAAGAAAAAAAAAAAAGGAATTCAAAATCTGCAGTACTGAGTCACATCCACATCACAGCACTCCACCTGGCAGGAAGAAGCCCTTGCCCTCTCCCTTAGACAGAGTCCCATCCCCATGGGGCCACATCCCCCTTAGGCCTGTTGTATTTGACCCACTGGGTCAAATACAACATTTGACATTTGAGGGACATTTGAGATAATCCAAGAAAATCAACAGGTCCCAGTGGTTGGTGGGTGAGAGAGTGATGGGGGAGGCGCAGAGTCACCTTCAGGGCAACTGAAGATGCAGAGACCTGAGACAGGGTGCACAGGAGCGGGAGCAAGTTTGAGGAGTAAGATAGTTCAGTTTGGGGCATGCTGCGTGAATATATTGTTAAATTACTCTATCGTCCAGTGACGTGTTATTAAAGGAAAAACCATCTCCTATTACAAGCTTTTAAAAACAGATGACTGGGCTTCCCTGGTGGCGCAGTGGTTGGGAATCCGCCTGCCGATGGGCGAACGCGGGTTCGTGCCCCGGTCTGGGAGGGTCCCACATGCCGCGGAGCGGCTGGGCCCGTGGGCCGTGGCCGCTGGGCCTGCGCGTCCGGAGCCTGCGCTCCGCAGCGGGAGAGGCCACGGCAGTGAGAGGCCCGCATACCAGAAAACAACAACAACAAAAACAAAACAAAACAAAAAAAAACAGATGACTTTCCATTAAACCAACCTGCTAATTCTCTTTCATTCTGCCAAAAAGGAAAAGTCTTGGATCCAAACATATAAATGTCCTGTGCGCATCAGGAGATGTCATTTTAATCAAATTTACATTTGAAGTGTCACAAGGAATTGTTATCCTTCCTGTCATTATTTACGTAAAGTATTGCCATAATTAAAGGCGAAGAAAATTAGCTCTTCTAGTTAATGTCAGAGGACATGAAACATTTTTTACTCTGATGGAATGAAGAATTGGAAGATTTTTGAAAAGCTCTACAGAGTTCATTTAATCTTACTAGAAAAGACTATAGAGCAAGATATTGAAAGGCTGATTTTTTTTTTCCTTAATGAGGAAAAATGCCAAGGTAAATGAGTTTTAACCCTGAAATTAGAAGCAGATTGTTTATGGAGTGTTCATAGGTTAGTCCACATTCCAGAATGTTTTCTCTCCTCCTTTCTCCTCATCACTCATAGTACTTAAAGGTATAACCCCCAACACACCTGGTTCATTAAGACGTCACAGAATCACAGTCTATGTTCGCCTCTCCTTCTCTAAACCCCATCTTCTAGTTTCTGTAACTGAGACTTTAGCACTCTCCCTTTCCACTAATGGGCTCATTTGTCTTCATTTTACTTCTCTGATAAGTTAGTAAGTTCATCAAACGATGAAAACAAAGCTCTGTTTCTTCTCTGGTCCTCAGAATACTGTGCACACCGAAGTGCTTGGTAAATCCTTTTGTCTGGTTGAGACAGAAGTTTAAAGGAGGATAGTACCGGTTCTGGAGCCAGCCCACTCCCAGCTTCTTCACTTACTAGCTGTGTAATGTGGGCAAGTTATTTAAACCTCTCTCTGCTACAATCTCATCATTTGTTAAATGATAGTACCTGTGTCACAGAGCCACTGGGCTGATAAAAATAAGTTAGCATATGGAACACACTTAGTGCCTGGCATGTAGTAAACTCTCAATAAATGTTAGTTATTGTTATTTTAAATCTAGGCTCTGACACAAATTATCTGACCTTGGATAAAATACTGCGTCTTCCTATGCCTCACATGTTTCTTCTGAAAAATAGGGAGACTAACGGTACCTGCTGCATAGGATTTTTCAGTAATTACATGAAATGTTGTATGTAAAGCTCTTCTTAAATAAGGTCTGGTACATAGGAGAAGCTCAACAAATGTCAGCCATTGTTCTTGTCAGTATCATCGTTTTATTTACACCAAAGCAGTCAGTCAATCAACAGGAGAGGGGGTCTGAGGGGAGGGGAGTAAGTATACTGAGATGGAGAAAAACTAATCAAGACTTCTGGCATCAGGGAGAAATGATCTCCAACAATGGTCTCATATATTTTTTAATAACTCCTTTGCAAAGGAAGAACTGTCAGTTTCTGCAATAAAGGAAAAATTTGGCCCCATGTGGCTAGTTCAATTCAGCAAAGTTGTAAAAGCTCAGTGATATAACTGCATCCTTGTCAGTAATTATTTGGACAAAGGCAAGGCTGAGCATTATCACTGCAAATATATGTGGAGAAGGTCTGCTAAGCAAATTAATAGCACAGACAATAGTTTTAAAATATCTAATTATTTTTTAGAATAAATTGAGTTTCAGTATTTTAGAAATACCCATTAATGCACAGGAAATTAAGATGCTAATTCCAAACTACTAATTTCTCAAGACCTATTATTTGGAAATATGTACAATCTAGATTTAATGACCATGCATCCTAAAAGCAATAAAATGTCATTTTTAAAAATTTAGCAAATATATAAGCATTAATCCTTTTAAAGTAATTATATTAATTAATTATATTAATTCAACATAATACAGGCATACTTCATTCACTGAGCTTCACTTTATTGTGCTTTGCAGATACTGCACTTTTTACAAATCAAAGATTTGTGGCAACTCTGTGTTGAGCAAGTCTATCAGCACCATCTTTCTGACAGCATTTGCTCATGTCCCGTCTCTGTGTCAAGTGTTGGTAATTCTTACAATATTTCTAACTTTTTCATTATTATTATACTTGTTATGGTGATCCGTGATCAGTAATCTATGATGTTACTATTGCAAAAAGATTATGACTTGATGAAGGCTAAAATGATGGTTATAACCTTTTAGCAATAAAGTGTTTTTTAATTAAGGTCTATACATTTTTTTAGACATAATGTTATTGCATACTTGATAGACTATGGTATAGTGTAAATATGACTTTTATATGTAACAGAAAACCAAAAAAAATCATGTGACTATTTTTATTGCAATATTCACTTTATTGTGGTAGTCTGAAACTGAACCCACAATATTTTCTTCGTATGCCTGTACCATTTTAACATCAACTATGTGTGAAGTTCTTTCCAAATATTATTTTATTTAACCTAACAATATCCTTGCCAGTATGCATTATTATCCCAGGATTATTAAAGATTAAACAACTTTCCTTGGGTCACTCAGATCATACAGTTGAGCTAGGATCAGAACCCAGGTCTGTATATTCTAAAATACATGTTCTCTTTCTAGATCGTGTTCTATTTAGAAAATATCTGATCCAAAAATGTGCTGTTCTCTGAATACAGTAGTCCCTTGGTATCCAGTGGAATCAATTCCAGGACACCCCCACCCCATGAATATCCAAATTTGTGGATGCTCAAGTTCCTTATATTATGTTGGCAAGGTATTTCCTTATAACCTACGCACATCCTCCCTTATACTTTAAATCATCTCTAGATTACTTACAATACATAATACAAAGTGAATGCTATGTAAATACAATGTAAGTGGTATGTAAATAGTTGCCTATGTGTGGCAAATTCAAGTTTTGATTTTTGGAACTTTCTGGAATTTTGTGTTGTTGAATATTTTTGATCCACAGTTGGCTGAATCTGAAGATGTGGAACCCATAGACACAGAGAGCTGACTGTATGTATTTGACCAGCTCATTACCCACTTTATTTAGTATTGATTGAACCCTGGCTTTTTAAAATAATTTAAATGGATCCTCATGAAGTGATAATTCTCCTCTATAGAATACATTCAGAGAATGGACAATACATAGGATGGACCTCAAAAATGTTATACTGAGCAGAAAGAAGCCAGCCCAAAAGAATGGAGTGAATGAATCCATTTATATGAAGTTCTAGAACAGGCAAAACCAATCTATAGTGATATAAATCAGATCAGAGTTTGCTGAGGGCCGTGGAGGGGATGGTGTAAGGTGTGAAATGGGTGATTGCAAAGGGATATGAGAGAAATTTCTGAGGTCAAAGAAATGTTTTCCAATCTTAATTAGAGGTTGTCATTACATAGGCAAATACATTTTTCAAAACTAATCAGATAGTACATTAGAATATAAAAACTTTTTATATAAAAGAGAAAAGAAGTCTTGATATCCAAAAATATGAGATAGAGAAATTCCTAATATTGCAGCAAATATAATAAATGTTAATGGTCAATATTAGCCCCCTGCAGAGCTGTGTTATTTTAATATGAAAAATTTGAGTTCAAGATAATAAACATAATAAGATATAAAGGAAGATATTGTGTACTAGGAAAAGAAAAACAAATCATTAATATAAAATATAAAAGAAAGCATAAATATATATGTATGTATATATTTGAGATAGAACTATGGAAATTAATTAATTAATTAATAATTTAAAGATTTGGAGGTTTAACACTTCCCTCTCAGAATGTGATAAATCAAACAAATAAAGAAAATATAAAATATGTGTAGCATTATCAATAAGTTAAACTAATAAATAGAGAAACATATCCTTTTTGAGAATAAAGCATTCACAAAATTGTACTAGGAAACAGGTAAATCCTGAATAAGTTATGCAGAATTGAGCTTATACAATTCATACAGGCTATTTTCTTTGACACTAATGCAACAAAATTAGAAATCAACAAGAAAGGATCACTGAAATAATACAGAAACTTAGAAAAATACTTCAACATAAATCTTAGGTGAGATTGGTTCAAGATGGTGGAGTAGAAGGACATGCTCTCACTCCCTCTTGCAAGAACACTGGAATCACAACTAACTGCTGAACAATCACTGACAGGAAGACCCTGGAACTCACCAAAAAAGATAGCTCACATCCAAAGACAAAGGAGAAGCCACAGGGCTTCCGTGGTGGCGAAGTGGTTGAGAATCTGCCTGCCAATGCAGGGGACACGGGTTCGAGCCCTGGTCTGGGAAGATCCCACATGGCGCGGAGCAACTAGGCCCGTGAGCCACAACTACTGAGCCTGCACGTCTGGAGCTTGTGCTCCGCAACAAGAGAGGCCGCGACAGTGAGAGGCCCGCACACCACGATGAAGAGTGGCCCCTGCTCACCGCAGCTAGAGAAAGCCCTCACACAGAAATGAAGACCCAACACAGCCAAAAATAAATAAATAAGTTAATTTTTTTTTAAAAAAGGAGAAGCCACAATGAGACAGTAGGAGGGGCACAATCACAATAAAATCAAATCCAATAACTGCTGGGTGGGTGACTCACAAACTGGACAACACTTACACCACAGAAGTCCGCCCACTGGAGTGAAGGTTCTGAGCCCTATGTCAGGCTTCTGAACCTGGGGGTCTGGCAACGGGAGGAGGAATTCCTAGAAAATCAGACTTTGAAGGCTAGAGGGATTTGATTGCAGGACTTCATCAGGACTGGGAGAAACAGAGACTCCACTCTTGGAGGGAACACACAAAGTAGTGTGCACATCAAGACACAGGGGAAGGAGCAGTGACCCCATAGAGACTGAACAAGACCTACCTGCTAGTGTTGGATGGTCTCCTGCAGGGGCAGGGGGTGGCTCTGTCTCACCGAGAGGACAAGGACACTGGCAGCAGAAGTTCTGGGAAGTACTTCTTGGCGTGAGCCCTCCCAGAGTCCACCATTAGCCCCACCAAAGAGCCCAGGTAGGCTCCAATGTTGGGTCGCCTCAGGCCAAACAACCAACAGGGAGGGGACCCAGCCCCACCCATCAGCAGACAAGTGAATTAAAGTTTTACTGAGCTCTGCACACCAGAGCAACACACAGGTCTACCCACCACCAGTGGCTCCCATCAGGAAACTTGCACAAGCCTCTTAGATAACCTCATCCACCAGAGGGCAGAAAGCAGAAGCAAGAAGAACTACAATCCTGCAGCCTGTGGAACAAAAACCACATTCACAGAAAGATGGACAAGATGAAAAGGCAGAGCGCTATGTACCACATGAAGGAACAAGATAAAACCCCAGAAAAACAACTAAATGAAGTGGAGATAGGCAACCTTCCAGAAAAAGAATTCAGAATAATGATAGTGAGGATGTTCCAGGACCTCGGAAAAAGAATGGAGGCAAAGATTGAGAAGATGCAAGAAATGTTTAAAAAAGATCTAGAAGAATTAAAGAACAAACAAACAGAGATGAACAATACAATAACTGAAATGAAAAATACACTAGAAGGCATCAATAACAGAATAACTGAGGCAGAAGAACGGATAAGTGACCTGGAAGACAGAATGGTGGAATTCACTGCTGCAGAAGAGAATAAAGAAAAAAGAATGAAAAGAATGAAGACAGCCTGAGATACCTCTGGGACAACATTAAACACAACAACATTCGCATTATACGGGTCCCAGAATACAGGATAAACCTAAGGAGAAACACACCGAGACCCATAGTAATCAAATTGGTAAAAATTACAGACAAAGAAAAATTATTGAAAGCAGCAAGGGAAAAATGACAAATAACATACAAGGGAACTCCCATAAGGTTAACAGCTGATTTCTCAGCAGAAACTCTAAAAGCCAGAAGGGAGTGGCGTGATATACTTAAAATGATGAAAGGGAAGAACCTACAACGAAGATTACTCTAACCAGCAAGGACCTCATTCAGATTCAATGGAGAAATCAAAAGCTTTACAGACAAGCAAAAGCTAAGAGAATTCA
>NC_041223.1:73199713-73230222 GCF_002837175.3 Physeter macrocephalus | reverse complement strand
CAAAAACAGCAGATTACACTTTCTTCTCAAGTGCGCACGGAACATTCTACAGGATAGATCACATCTTGGGTCACAAATCAAGCCTCAGTAAATTTAAGAAAATTGAAATCATATCAAGCACCTTTTCTTACCACAATGCTATGAGATTAGAAATCAATTACAGGGAAAAAAAACATAAAAAAACACAAACACATGGAGCCTAAATGATACGTTACTAAATAACCAAGGGATCACTGAAGAAATCAAAGAGGAAATCAAAAAATACCTAGAGACAAATGACAATGAGAACACAATGATCCAAAACCTATGGGATGTGGCAAAAGCAGTTCTAAGAGGGAAGTTTATAGCTATACAACCCTACCTGAAGAAACAAGAAAAATCTCAAATAAACAATCTAACCTTACACCTAAAGGAACAAAAGAAAGAGGAACAAACAAAACGTAAAGTTAGCAGAAGGAAAGAAATCACAAAGATCAGAGCAGAAATAAACGAAATAGAAACAAAGAAAACAATAGCAAAGATCAATAAAACTAAAAGCTGGTTCTTTGAGAAGATAAACAAAATTGATAAACTATTAGCCAGAATCACCAGGAAAAAGAGGGAGAGGACTCAAATCAATAAAATTAGAAATGAAAAAGGAGAAGTTACAACAGACACCACAGAAATACAGAACATCCTAAAAGACTACTACAAGCAACTCTATGGCAATAAAATGGACAACCTGGAAGAAATGGACACATTCTTAGAAAGGTATAACCTTCCAAGACTGAACTGGAAGAAACAGAAAATATGAAGAGACCAGTCACAAGTAATGAAATTGAAACTGTGATTAAAAATCTTCCAATAAACAAAAGTCCAGGACTGGATGGCTTCACAGGTGAATTCTATCAAACATTTAGAGAAAAGCTAATACCCATCCTTCTCAAACTCTTCCAAAAAATTGCAGAGGAAGGAACACTCCCAAACTCATTCTATGAGGCCACCATCATCCTGATACCAAAACCAGACAAAGATACTACAAAAAAAGAAAATTACAGACCAATATCACTGATGAATATAGATGCAAAAATCCTCAACAAAATACTAGCAAACAGAATCCAACAACACATTAAAAGGATCATACACCATGATCATGTGGGATTTACCCCAGTGATGCAAGGATTCTTCCATATACACAAACCAATCAATGTGATACACCATATTAACAAATTGAAGGATAAAAACCATATGATCATCTCTCAATAGATGCAGAAAAAGCTTTTGACAAAATTCAACACCGATTTAAGATAAAAACTCTCCAGATAGTCGGCATAGAGGGAAACTACCTCAACAGAATAAAGGCCATATACAACAAACCCACAGCCAACATCATTCTCAATGGTGAAACACTGAAAGCATTTCCTCTAAGATCAGGAACAAGACAAGGATGTCCACTCTCACCACTATTATTCAACATAGTTTTGGAAGTCCTAGCCACGGCAAGCAGAGAAGAAAAAGAAATAATAGCAAATCAATCAATGTGATACACCATATTAACAAACTGAAGAGTAAAAACCATATGATCATCTCAGTAGATGCAGAAAAATCTTTTGACAAAATTCAACACCTATTTATGATAAAAAAGACTCTCCAGAAAGTGGGCATAGAGGGAACATACCTCAACATAATAAAGGCCATATATGGCAAACCCACAGCAAACATCATTCTCAATGATGAAAAACCAAATGCATTTCCTCTAAGATCAGGAACAAGAAAGACAAGGATGTCCACTCTCGCCACTATTATTCAACATAGTTTTGGAAGTCCTAGCCTCAGCATTCAGAGAAGAAAAATACAAGGAATACAAATTGGAAAAGAAGAAGCAAAACTGTCCCTGTTTGCACATGACATGATACTCTACATAGAGAATCCTAAAGATGCCACCAGAAAACTACTAGAGCTAATCAACGAATTTGGTAACGTTGCAGGATACAAAATTAATGCACAGAAATCTCTTGCATTCCTGTACATTAATGATGAAAAATCTGAAAGAGAAATTAAGGAAACACTCCCATTTACCATTGCAACAAAAAGAATAAAATATCTAGGAATAAACCTACCTAGGGAGACAAAAGACCTGTATACAGGAAACTATAAGATACTGATGAAAGAAATTGAAGGTGATACCAACAGATGGAGAGGTATACCATGTTCATGGATTGGAAGAATCAATATTGTGAAAATGACTATACTACCCAAAGCAATCTACAGATACAATGCAATCCCTATCAAATTACCAATGGCATTTTTTACAGAACTAGAACAAAAAATCTTAAAATTTGTATGGAGACACAAAAGACCATGAATAGTCAAAGCAGCCTTGAGGGAAAAAAACGGAGCTGGAGTAATCAGACTCCCTGACTTCAGACTATACTACAAAGCTACAGTAATCAAAACAATATGGTACTGGCACAAAAACAGAAATCTAGATCAATGGAGCAAGATAGAAAGCCCAGAGATAAACCCACGCACCTATGATCAACTAATCTACAACAAAGGAGGAAACGATATACAATGGAGAAAAGACAGTCTCTTCAATAAGTGGTGCTGGGAAAACTGGACAGCTACATGTAAAAGAATGAAATTAGAAGACTCCCTAACACCATACACAAAAATAAACTCAAAATGGATTAGAGACCTAAATGTAAGACTGGACAGTATAAAACTAAACAGCAAATGCTGGAGAGAGTGTGGAGAAAAGGGAACCCTCTTGCTCTGTTGGTGGGAATGTAAATTGATACAGCCACTATGGAGAACAGTACAGAGGTTCCTTAAGAAACTAAAAATAGAATTACCATATGACCTAGCAATCCCATTGCTAGGCATATACCCAGAAAAAAACCTTAATTCAAAAAGACCCATGCACCCCAATGTTCATTGCAGCACTATTTACAATAGCCAGGTCATGGAAGCAACCTAAGTGCCCATCGACAGACAAATGGATAAAGAAAACATGGTACATATATACAATGGAATATTACTCAGCCATAAAAAGGAACGAAATTGGGTCATTTGTAGAGACATGGTTGGATCTAGAGACTGTCATACAGAGTGAAGTAAGTCAGAAAGAGAAAAACAACTATCATATATTAACACATATATGTGGAACCTAGAAAAATGGTACAGATGAACCAGTTTGCAGGGCAGAAATTGAGACACAGATGTAGAGAACAAGCGTATGGACACCAAGGGGGGAAAGCGGCACGGGGTGGGGGGTGGGGGTGGGATGATTTGGGAGATTGGGATTGACATGTATACACTGATGAGTAGAAATGGATGACTAATAAGAGAAAAATTTAAAAATAAAAATAAATAAATAAATAAACTTGATCAAACATTTTAAAAAAAAAGGAAGTTAAGCTTAGGAAAGTTAATTAAGGTGCCCTGGGTCACACAGCTGGTTCATGTTCTAGTGGGATTTAAGCACAGGCTTGCCTAAAACCCCGGCTCAGGCTTTTAGACCATTGGAGGTAATAGATGCTGCCTCTAACACCATCAACCAAGGCCAACATATAAGATAGGAGAAAGAAAAGAAGCTCCAGTGGAACAAGAGCAAAGATGAGAAGGGATAGCATAGAGCTTCTAACACTGTAGGTGAATTAGTATCTAATGGAGAAGAGACTGGGGAGATGGGAAAAAGGAAGATCTGACTTAGGTTACTGAAATAACACAGTACTTAAATTGATTTAAAGAATCTTCAAACAACAACAAGAGGCAGCAGCAAAGGAAAAATAAAAGAAAAAATTCTTATGTTTAAAAGAACATTTCAAGGAAAACATGAAATACAGGGAACTGAAAGAAAAGAAAGCACTGCAGAACAAAATTTGTGATAAACAGAAAATTTAAACATTCAAATGTTTTCATCCTAAAATAAGCTTGAAAACAGTAAGCTCAAGCTTCAACACAAAAGCTAGGAAAAGAATAGAGGCAACCCCACCCCCACCAAACGCCATTATCTCCCCCACCAAAAAACTAGAAGGAAGAACATTAAAAGGAAATAATACAAATCACTGACATAAGCAACAACAACAAAATATTAATCAAACTAAAACTGTTTCTCACAAAGATCAGTAGGATAAACATCTGATAAGACTGACCAATTAAAGCACTAAAAAGTGTTTTAAAATTAAAAATTAAATAAACCAATGCATAATAAAAATGGAAGATAACTATAAATAGAGTTTTTTTTACCATCACAAAAGAATGTTATAAATGACCATATGTTAATAAATATGAGAGCCCAGGCAAAATGGGACACATTTATGAAAAAATATAAAATGTCATAATTTGCACAAGAAGAAATTTTAAAAATTGAATAGATCAATAAACAATCTCTGAAGACATAAAATGGTTAAAAATTAATTTCCATTGCCATGTCCTATAGAGCCAAGCCCAGTTAGTTCAAAATGTGAGTTCTATTAAACTTTGAAGAAACAGAAAATCCCTATTTTATACAAGTTGTTGTGGGAAAAAAAAAGGAAATCTGCCTGATTTATCTTATGAAACTAGTATGAAATGTATTCCAAAACTAAATCTTTATTCCAAAACAAGATGAAAAGAAATGAAGAAGAGAAAATATAGGCCAAATTTCCTTTTTGAACTTAGGCATAACGATTCTAAATAGAATATTAGGTAACTAAACCTAATAGGATGTTAAAAATAATTCTAAGAATTCAAGGTTTAACATGAGAAAATTTATGATGATATTTGGCACATTACTGGAAAAAATGAGGAAGTCATTATTTTAATAGAGAAAAATATTCAATAAAGCTTAGCATACATTTATAGTTTTTTTTTTTGGAAAATAAAAATAGGAAGAGAAAGTAATGTTTTTAACAAGACAAAGCCAATCTACCCAAAAATGTAGATCAAACAATATAAGTAATAAGGAAGTTTTAGAAATATTTTCATTAAAGTTAAGAATAAGATAAGGATAGCCATTATTATTTTCTATAAAACATAGAAACAACAGAAGTCCTCACATAATATAATCAGAAAAGGAATAGTAGTTATTTGCAGATGTGTAGATATTAACTCTACACAGGGCTCCAAATAAAATCAGCAGACATTAGATTTCAGTAATGTCAGATATAAGATCAATTTACAAAAATTTACTTTTATATCTAGAGAATTTAAAATTCTTTATTTATAGTAAAAAGTTTTAAGTCTGTTCAGGATGTAAAAGAAATCCAAGAGTAAAGAATTCAAAGTCACTCTCATACACTATTGATGTCACTGTAAAATGGTGCAACCCCTTTTTCATTAGTTTGGCAGTTTCCAAAAGTTACACATACATCTACCATATGACCTGGCCACTCCACTTCTAGTTATTTACCCAAGAGAAATAAAACATATGTCTATACGAAGACTTTATTTGTAAAAACCAAAAACTGAAACAACTCAGATGTCTTTCAACAGGCATTTGTTTTTAATCTACACAAGTGAATACTACCCAGCAATAAAAAAGGAATGCATTACTGATACACACAACAAAATGAAAGAATCCCAAAATAGGCTCAGTGATTGAACACTTCAAAAAAAGAAAGTAGATATTGGACTTCTTTTCCATTTTTATAAAACTCTAGAAAACACAAACTAACCAATAGTGATAGAAGACAAATCAATTATCACCTGGGAGTTGGAGGGGTAGCAGGAAGCAGTGGGAGAGAGCGATTATAATGGGGTGCAAGGAAACTTGGGGGAATGATGGATGCATTTATTTTGATTGGGATGATGATTTATAAAAATGGCAAAATTATCAAATTGTGTACTTAAAATATGTGCAGATATTGTAGATCAATCATATCTCAATAAAGCTGTAAAATAAGACATCATAGCTAGTTTTTTTTTTTTCAGGGAAAAGTGACAAAGTGATTCTAAAATTCATGGGAAATTTTTGAAGAAAAAGAAGAGATTCATTCAGCCAAATTATTTAGACACCTTCTGAAGTCATGATAATAAATACAATATACTCTTGGCACAGGAACAGATTAATACAAAATTAAACTCAATAAACAACTTATAAATATGTAATTCAACTTACAGAATGATGGACGGAGCATCACAAAAAGTGAATGACTCAGTATAGATACTCTTTTGAAAGCTAGATGGAGGAAAGTAAAATCGAATCTCTAGTTATTAATGGTGAGCTCCAACCAAATCAAAAAATAAATGTAAAATTTTAAAGCTATGAAGGTAATGGAAAAAACATAGAAAAATGCTTACTTTGGTAAGAAGAAGGTCTCTTAAGGCAAAACCTTTGAAAACATGTCATTGGAGGAAAAATCAATGTATTTTACATCAAATTTAAAACAAAGGTAACAAATCTTTAACAGACTGAGAGAAGATACTTGTACCTTCTAAAATCCACTAGGATTGATTTGTAGTATACAAGAAACATCTACCAGTTAATAAGAAAGCAAGAAATTATTTTAAAATGGCATAAGAAGTCTAATCTGACTGGCTAACAAATATAAGAACCTCATATTCAATCAGAGAAATTCACCTCAGAAAAAACAAAATTTATTTCTTCACACCCAACAGATTTGCAAAAGTCTGAAAGTCAATACCTATTCTTGGCAAGAGTATGGGGTACCAAGAAACCTTACGTTATGGTGAAATATAAACTAGAACAGCCATTTAGTTCTCAATGAAATTATCTCTGCAAATGTCCAGTGACTCAACAATCTCATTCCTGGATATACTCCTAAGAAACTCTCACAGATTCATAAGAAGACACTTATGAGGATGTACATATCATACTGTTGTTTGTGGTAACAAGTCGGTGGGAACAACTCCGCATTCATCAGTAGGTGAATTAATAAGTAAAATGCATACTATGAAATACGACGTAGTGGTTAGGAGCACTGAATTCCATATATATACAACAACATGGGTAGATATTAAAAATATAGCCTTGATTATGAAAAGGAGAGGAAAAATATGTAGAATAATATCATGTATTAATTAAAATGATATACTCCCAGAAAACAGCATTATATATTTTTCAAGGATGCTTGCATATCCAAGGATATATATGCTAAAACATCTGTCAAGTAGAAAGATGGGACTAAGAATGGATTTCATGAATGATGGGGGGAAGCTAAGATAATAAAATTAAGCAAGAGAAAAGCTGCACACAGACCAATAGCAACAGTGTGCCATGAACTAAGGAGTAAGGTTAGCTCAGTTTTCTCTGCATCTGAAGTCCAAATAAGTAAAATATTTTCTATTCTGCACTGGTGAACATCATATGAATGAGTAAAGCAACTAAAAATAATAGTCCTCACTATTTTTCTTCAGTTAATGTGTTAATTTGGGAAAGCAATATCTAGAAAATACTCTTTTAAAAAATATGGGTGATTCAGAAGGTCATTCTTAAGAAGTCTCATGAAAGCAGGGACCATGGCTATTTTCTATGACTCTTTTTAACTGCTACTAGCACAGTGACTGGCACATGATAGGTCATCTATAAATATTTGGGAATGAGTAAACAGAACAAAAAGAAATGCACCTGAAGTGCTTTATGGGATATGTAATTACAGACACTGAAAGAACTCAGTCTGTTGAACATTGGAACCTGTGATGTTTGAGTCACTTTTCTGTCCCCTGGGAGATTTAGGGAATAGGAGACAGTGTGGATCAAATTCTCTTTGAGATATCTCCTTACTAGACATGGTGGGATTAACTACACACACACACACACACACACACACACACACACACACACACACACACCCCTCTATGCCCCAATGCCCTATTTTTTGTTTGCTTCTTATTACTGTTGCTTTGGCATTTGTTTGTTTTCTCGAAAGGAGCTTAATCTAGATCTTAATGTGAATGGTGTCATGCAAGTCCCACTTGAGTCTGGAGTGTGGTCTACCCAGGATAAATGGTGAGAAGTTGTTCTCTGTGGCACCTCACTGCATGGAGCCTGGGAAGACCCTGCCTCTGTGCTCTTTGAAACAGAGGCCCAGCCTTATCATTTATTTTGTATCCTCTTATTAAAGCACTTAACCCAGAGTTCTACACACAGCAGATGCTCCAAAAACACTCTTTAACATTTTGAAGCATGAAGAACTGCAGCTGATTTTTACTACATGAACCTGATTCGGACTACAGAACTATTGTATCCACTTGACAAACTGCACACTGAAGATCCAATGAGCACATACAGAGTCTAGTCTGCTTCTGGAAGATGGTGCCTGGAAGGACTGCTTTGTCAATTCAACAATATATATGGACATAAATAAGAAAGGAATATATGCATACTTTAATGAATCAGCAAAGATAAACAGAATGGGCTAGAGAGAGTCCTAAATGTTTAGAGAATGAAAATAGGAGTTGGAACGCCTAGGCTCAAACCAACGGTACAACTTCAAACAGTGTGACCTGGAGCAGACCACATCATCTGTCACAAGTTCAGTTTCATCTTTAAAATACATGTATAATAAGCACACTTACACTAGTCATTCACTAGTGAATCATTCACTAGTGTTTCTTTAAAAACATAAAGCAATTTAACACAATGTATAATGTTTAATTAAATTATAGAGCTTATGACCTGATCTGAAGTAGGTCACGTCATTTCTCTAAGGCTGTTTCATCTTTAAAATAAGCATATAATATATATATTCATATTCCCTCTCACTGGATTCTTAAAAGTACCATGCAATTTAATATATCTAGTGCTTAATTAATGTTATTGAGTTTACAGAGCAGTTTCATATAAATTATTTCATTTTAATCCCAAAAACTTCCCTGTGAGTTTCATATTATTATTCCCATTTTTCTATTATTCACTTTCCACTAGATTGTAAGTTCCTTGGGAGCCTGGACTTTGTCCTGTGTATCACTGTACCCCCGGAACCTAATGTTCTACCTGAAACATTGTGGGCACTTCCATTAAACAAAAATAAGTAAAAATTAAGGCTCAGAGATATCATGACTTGCTCAACCTGGGACCCACGGGAAGAGCTTTTTATTGACATATCATAGTACAGAATAATATTATAGTCTAAAGCCTTTACTTCCTAAAGAAAGTAAAACCATCTTATTTATTCCATCCAAAACTGATTTGGATAATCTACAATCAAACAGCAAGTAGATAATGCTAGAAGCTCTATTAATATTCTTTAATGAAATCACTTTGGGAATTATACAAGGAAACAGTAATGTTTATTCAGAGATTTCTTTTTTCCTCTTTAAAATGTATTTGGAACACATAGTTCCCGGGCTTAACAAACGAAGGATATCATTTTTAACAGTGTTTTGAAAGTTTAGAGTATTATTGAAAACAAAAACTCTGTTGTTTCCCTTAGGAGAGAATGAATAGAGAGAAAGTAACAAAATCTGAAAACAGAGGCTGAGTGAGGGAATTTCCTTAAATAAGTAATTGCGAAGCAACAGATCTCATAACAAGCAGGGGAAAATTGCTGAGGGAATTTTAATTTTAAAGCTTGAAAACAGTTTATGAATAATCTAAGAGTAATCTGTTTGTAGATAAGCCAAAGTTCGTACTTGTTTTGTAAGATGTTTTGAGAATAAAGGAGGAAACCAGAAAAAAGTTAGTGGTTATTGTGCAAACTGAGTAAGAGTGAACACATTATGCCTAAATACTGTATCTAAAAAAAATCTTGCTGTACACTTCCTTTGTGTTTATTTAATCTCTTACCAACTTATCTAATTTGTAAGAACATAGAAACGAGCAGTTAGTTTTTCTAAAAAAATAACAGAGTTCATTCATATTTTTATTTCCTTTCTTAGTTGCCTTAACCAAACTGCAGCAGCTCCTTTTTCCACCTGGTGGAAATGCCTGAAATTGCAGGAATAGTTTTCAGAAATGCAAACCTCTCCAGTACATAAAGGAAACCCAGAGGTCCTTTCCTGTGTTCAATAAACAATTATTAGATACTAAAAAAAATGAGATATTAGAACATAATGATGAATGTCAGTGGCAGCAAAGTTTTTAAAAGTTTAAAAGTACATCATATACTGGTTAGCAAAGTTTAAATGCAACTGTGAAGTACCTGGCATATATAGCACTCAGTTATTGAATTTAAAATGCTACAGTCTAATTAATGTTTACTCTGGTTGCACATCTATCAGCACTCTAATTAAAACCATGTGTCTTACAACAGGATTCCAGTTCCTGTGAGACAAATTCAGCCCAATATACATCTCACGAAGATCACTTGTCTACCCCCGATTGTATTGGGCCAGTTTGAGTACCTGTTGCAACTGAAAGTTGCCAAAAAAAAAAAAAAAGTAAAACTAAGAGAAAAACAATTACATGTTTTGATGAGTAATTTAATATAGGATGAGTATTTTTCTTGGATACTGTTCAATTTTCCCACTCCTCAGGGGGAAAAGAAAAGCCTAAATTTGCTTTATTTTGCAACAAAATAATCTAAAACACTATGACCTGTGAGCTGAAGTGCCTCTTTAAAACAAGTTGAAAACTATGACTTTGCTGACTAGTTCAAAACAGTTGCAAATACATAGTCTATAATTTAGGGCACTGAGCAAATTAAAACTATTTTCTAGCCTGCCCAAGGCCACAGAATTTACTGTAATAGGCTCTGGAGCCAGTTTGCAAGGGAACTAGCAGATACATGAAAGCCTTTAAAAAAATATCCATTTTCTTTTGTTTATCTCTATATCACTCAGGGATACAGAATGAGCCAAGAGCCCATACACTCCGTCTCTTGATTAGGAGGCAAACACTTGATTCAGAGATGTTTTTCTGTCTTTGGACCCAACTCTGGTCTTGAAATAGGATGTGCATGTCTAGGTGTAGACTGCCTCCTGACTAAGGTGATGAAATGACCACACTGGAAATTCATTTCTAAGCCATCTGTTTGAACAGCTCCAGATAAACTCATCCGTTATCCATATCAATTCAAAGGTATTCATTTTTTATTCAAACATTTATTTACCAGGTACCATATACTTTGTCGGTTTTTGGGATACAAGGAAGATGAAAATTGAGCTCAAAGAACTTACTGTCTAGTGGCTGAAAGCCTAAATTTTATTCTTGCTGAGCTTGTGAACAGTGTCCTCACTTCCCTCCAGGACTGCCCTCTGAAGCACATTTTTTAGTTAATAATTTCCTTGGCTTCCAAAGGGTATATAAAACTTAAACCCTTCAATCAGTGGGAGAAGCTTGCTCAGGGGAAGGATTTGATTCATTCCCTCCTATTCCCTGCCCACATTTATAGAACTAGAATAGAGGGGAGGTATTATAAGGGAAGCGTGTTGGCACCAGGATAGGGAATAGCATAGAGAAAACTCCATTCAACAAGTCATAAAGGGGAAGAATGGCTTTGCTGAATTTTTCTCCTCTCAGGGCAAAGTGATCCCACTTTAAGAGACAAATCTCTGGGCATACATGCTCCAGGTACCTCAGTACTCAGCAAACTTTTTAACTCTATAAACCACTTCCTTGGAGCTGAAGTAGGTCTCTGGGTAAAAATGATGGGTCTTAGCCAGCGAATGAGAAAGAAGGAGAAAAATCAAGAGAAAGGAAGTAGAAAGTAATGAAGTTAAAGAGGAAATGAGAGACAGGAGTAAAGAGAAGGAAAAAGGAGCTCAAGACAAAAGACAATAGAGAGAATTCCAGTTTGGACAAAAAGAAAGAGCTTACATGTGAAAGAATGATGAACTATTATACTAACACTGACTGCCTTGGATGCACTACTCTGACACCCACATTCAGACCACTACTCTGTGATTTATTCTTTTCATAGTGTTGGCTTGCTCTTATTGAGATAGTCTAAACATAATAGCAATTGTGATGCAAGTAGGGACTTGGAAAGCACTCGGGTTTGCCTTTTCTTCTTGCTCTTAGAACCCATGAGAAGAAGCCTGAGCTAGCCTCATGGTTGATTAGGAAAACATGATCCAATCACTACTGTTGCCTCAACCAACAAAGAGCCAAGTGTCACACATGGGCAGGAGACCATCCTATATCTACCAGCTGACTTCAGAGGCAGGAGTGAGTTGAGCCGAGATTACTTAAGCTACCCAGATCAGAAAAGCTGTCAAGCTGACCCACAGAAAATTTTTAAAAATCCATTTGGAAGCATTTATGTATCTTCCCTAAAGCATTCATTGCTGAAGCAATAGGAGTTGGGAAGTGTTATATGGATACAGAAGGCCAATTGTTTTCTGTTATGTCCACAGAGGAAGATCTCTCTTTCACTGGAATATGCAGGAATTTATCACCTTGGATGAATTCCGGATTCACTCCACCCTAGTTTTTGATTCTACTAAATAAATATATTTTGAAAGGGTAACAAAAACTTTAATAGCTATTTTTAGGAATCTCCTCTCTTTTTTTTTGTGCATTTGGCTCTCAACTTCCCTTGGAACTGCCTTCTACATAATATACTTCCTATTTGTTACTTAAATGTTCTTGTTTCTTCAAACAAAATGTAAAAGTAAAGGAGTTTGATCAGCAGGGCAAAGTTGCTCTCTGCAAAAGGGCCCCAATACACACAGTCTTGAAATCGGAGACTTATAAGTCTTTTCCTCCACTGGCCCTGGAATTAACCATTTTTTGGACCCAGCTGATTCGGGAGGAATGAGGACTGAAGGAATCAGAGTTGGCAAGAAAAATGTCTCTCCTCTGATGCTTCCAGCTGCACATTCACTAAAGATGGGACATTTGAAGTAAGAGCATAATCTACCTGTCAGAAACACTTTGATTTTGCTTAAACACCAGGCAAACCGACAACCACTTTTCCCATAACTGAGAAGAATCTCTTAACATGAGAGGCACTTGAAGATGTGTTAAAATTTTTGCAGCTATTAACACATTCCTAAGAAAAATACTGCTGGAGACACAAGAAAGCCAAGGATAACAACCTCCTCTTTCCCATGAAAATATTCTGTCTGTTTGATTAAAGGAGGATAAATGAAGGGGCTAGGCAAGCTCACCTCACATTTTGTACTACAGTTTGGTTCGCCTTGAGACCAAGTGGCCTAGCTTAGGAAACATACAGTCTGTCTTCATGTCCCTGCATTCCTGGAGTGGAGGATCTCACAAGGAGCCACTTACCTTCAGTGGAAGAGCCCAACATTCCCTGGCAACCTCTGCCAGGGGAGGCGGGAGAGAGAAGGCAGAACAGAGCCGTAAGTGTATGTGTCTTTACACTTATCCCTGTTTCACGGAATTCAAAGTGAGCCACAAATTGTCCTAAGAGAACATGACCCTCTGGACCAAGAGAGCTGAGCTCTGACCCCAGCTCTGCAATAACAGTGACTTCGGACAACTCTTTTCTTGTCTCTGAGCTTCAGTGTTCTCTTCTAGTAAGCAAAGGGGCTGTTCTAAAATAGTATTTTTCAAGCTGTGAGTTGTAGCCATTTGTGGGACATGAAATCAGTTTAGTGGATTGCAACAGGCAATTTTTAGAAAGAAAAGGATAGGCTAGGCTAGGATAGGATAGGATAGGATAGGATAGGACAGGATAAAAAAAATTATACTGTATCACATATTGTTTCATTAGACTTTTGTTTCAGTTATTTGGTTGTGTGTGTGTATGTGTTGTTAAATATAGTTCTCACTATGTATTGTGTTCTTTAAAAAGTTTTGACTGTTTTTTGTTGTATGCTCATCTTTATAATTGCATCCTTTTTTAAAAAAACATTTAAAACTTAGTATTCCATGGAGGTCCAAATCTATTGTTTGTTCTTTCTACCACCTCTGCTTCATCGTGGTCTTCCTTCTAGTGTGTTTGGTAATCCTTGCATGTGACTTTACGGCTTGATTGTATTTTGTGGAACTCCTACAGCCCTAATTTGGGGAAACATTCCTTCAGAGAAAGTTTGGTTCTACCTCAACTGGTCATCAATGAGTACCTATGGCCTGGAACTACTTCAGCCTTTCTAAACAGTTTTAGCTCAGAGCCAGAGATCCAGTTGAACTTCTCACTACTATTCCAGTGCTGACTATCCTTATCACGGAGTTGCTGTAGTAACACAGCCTCAAAGGTATAGGGATTCTTCCCTCCAAGCTACTTGCAGGATCTGGTATACTCCCTACTCTGACACCCTGTTGTTCCAATCCCCCTATTGCTTTGGCCCAAGTACCCACCTCTGCAGTGTTGATCTTAGTCACCCATGCTCAGCCCAGCTCACCAAGTCTTCTGGCTTCCCTGAACCAAGATCAGGGATGCTCATGCCACATGTTTCAGGGAAGGCAGAGAAAGTAGCATACAAATAAAATGCATTAAATTGGGCAAAGGGCAACCCCCTCTGTCTGAAATGGTCTCCTGCCCCAGCTCCATGCCTGACTCTCATCTACTTGGAAGCTTTAAAAACTCAGCTTAAACTTCAGTTTTAGAAAGACTTTGATGACCATATTCTATTTGTTCCCCTACCTACCCCAGTAGGATTTAGGACTGAATCCTTCCTTGCTCCTAGGTGGTATCCTTTCTGTTTTTGTTTGTCTGTTTGTTTAATTTTTAATTTGTTTTAAAAGAGGAAATGCTCACAAAATTATGGGCAACTCTGCCTAAGATTAATAACAAATTTGAAAAACTGCTCCCATATGCAACAAAATTACCAATATCATAAAAAGAAGTAATTGGGAATCTTAACTTCTGACCAATTCATTATTTTACTAAATATATCCTTAATCTATTTCCTACCAAATTGCTTTGGATAGAATCATCACCTACTCTCTTGGGACTCTACTGAATCCCACATGTACTTTAATCATAGCATCTTCAACCTTTTATTTCTGTATTTGTTTCCTAAAATACTAAATTATAAATTTCTTGGAGGCAGTCACCATTTACCTCTATTCCCAGCACATAGTAGAATGCTTAGTATTTATTTCTCACTTAATATGATGAAAGTAATGAATGAATTATGTCCAGAATGATCCTTTTCTGTCTAAATAAAGTATACTAACTCTGTAAGAAAATAGTATACATTTTGTACACTCTGTTTATGACATAAATTTGGGTGCATGTATTAATGTTAAGTAATTGTTTATGTATAAAAGGTCTTTGGACTATTGTGAAATGATGATCATGAAGTTTAGAATCGTGATCCTGTGTATCGTTCATAGATTTTACAAAAGAGACCATCCAAGGCAGAGAAAGCTGGTTTCTCTTCACCCAGATTTGCCCTCTTGAGGATCACAATTCACTTAATTATTTATTATAAAAGTATCTATACCCTGCCAACTATCAGAACTTGGTGAGATGAACCTAACAGTGACTGGTCAAGTTCCAAAAAGATGAAAATGAATTCTAAAGCTCAGAATTTATAGTATTTCACTTGCTTTGCTAAATCCTCCTTTAATTTATTTGTTGCCAATTTTCTTAATTGAATGCTTTTTTCAGATAGAGAGAATAGGGAAGGCTGTCGTTTTTCCCAGAATGTACCTCAATAAATGTTTACTGAATTAATTATTATTAATCTTATTCATCTTCTTTCGTATTGATTTTTTTGAGCAACTGAATGGAACAATTTAACCTATGCATTCTATTAAAAGCCATTAAAAGCTGAACCTAATAAACAGGACTCTGCAAGTATTGTCTATCACATCCTATAGTGATGGATTTGGATTTCTGATACTGCAAAGACTTTGTATTTGATTTCAACATCTTGATAAGCATGGTTCATGACTTTGTCTGGGTGTATTTCTTTAAAATATGTGTAACCCTTTCTACACTGAAATGCCCAACTCATTGAGCAGAGGAAACGTAATTTCATTATTATTATTATTTTTTTAATTTTAATTTTAATTTTTTTTTTGCGGTATGCGGGCCTCTCACTGTTGTGGCTTCTCCCGTTGCAGAGCACAGGCTCCGGACGCGCAGGCTCAGTGGCCATGGCTCACGGGCCCAGCCGCTCCGCGGCATGTGGGATCTTCCCGGGCCGGGGCACGAACCCGTGTGCCCTGCATCGGCAGGCGGACTCTCAACCACTGCGCCACAAGGGAAGCCCAAATTTCATTATTATTGATCCCATTTTAAAAAATAAGTAAGGTGGTCAAATAAAGTTTGAAGTAAAAACTGAAGCCATCTTAGATTGTACACTAATGTTAGCAAACATGACAGAACATTCAGATACAAATCCATTTGGGAAGCAACTGCGAAACATTTTTTCAATTCATTGATTTTCTATTTTGAAAACACAGTTTCCATTTTGATGTTATATAGTGGGGAGCAGAGTGATAAATGGTGACAGGTCACCTTTCCTGGGGATTCTCAACTGGATTCAAGGGGAAGGGGTGGGAGATGATGAGGGAGGGGCTTATCAGATTGATCTGTGGAGGTTTTTTTCACGATATACCTGTTGGACCCCAAGAAAATCTGACTATGGGACATGTAAGAGAGATGGCTACCTGTGTGTATATCTCCACCTCCCATGTTTGAGAGCTGCCTATGTTCAAAATCTAAGCTATCCTGGGTAATATTTATGCACACTCCATATTTTAAAGGCCCTTTGGGAGATTGGGATTGACATATACACACTACTCTATATAAAATAGATAACTAATAAGGACCTACTGTATAGCACAGGGAACTCTACTCAATACTTTGTAATGACCTATATGGGAAAGGAATCTAAAAAAGAGTGGATATATGTATAACTGATTCACTTTGCTGTACAGCAGAAATTAACACAACATTGTAAATCAACTATACTACAAAAAATTTTTTAATATAAATAAAGGCCCAAATGAAAATTGATATGCAAAGGAATACTCTTTTATAATGAAGATACAATGGTCTCAGACATAATAGTTTCCATGCTGTATATTGTATAGTTGGTATAATGTCAACTTTTTCCCCGACCAACTCTAGTTGGTCAAAAACAGCCTAGATACAGCAGAAACTAACACAACATTGTAAAACAACCATACTCTAGTAAAAATTAACTTAAAAAATAGCCTAGAAAACTCGATAGTCATTTTTCATGTCTAATGGCATCCAAACTTCTCCTTTATAGAAATTCTGTTGGTTGGTAAATATACTTGTTAGTGATGCTGTGTTTACATAATGTTGATTTCGTACAGGCACTGTTCTAACTGCTTTACATATATGAGATGATTTAAACTCATAACATCTCAGTGAAGTAGACACTATTATTATTCTCTTTTTAAAATAAATTTATTTATTTATGTATTTAGTTTTGGTTGCGTTGGGTCTTCATTTTTGCGTGCGGGCTTTCTCTAGTTGTGGCGAGCAGGGGCTACTCTTCGTTGTGGTGCACGGGCTTCTCATTGTGGTGGCTTCTCTTGTTATGGAGCACGGGCTCTAGGCACGTGGGCTTCAGTAGTTGTGGCACTCGGGCTCAGTAGTTGTGGCTCGTGGGCTCTAGAGCACAGGCTCAGTAATTGTGGCACATGGGCTTAGTTGCTCCGCGGCATGTGGGATCTTCCTGGACCAGGGATGGAACCCGTGTCCTCTGCATTGGCAGGCGGATTCTCAACCACGACAACCAGGGAAGTCCCTATCTCCTTTTTTACAGATAAAGAAACTCAGAGGAGTTATGGAACCTGTGCAAGGTCTCAAAGGTAGAAAGTGTAAGGACCTGAACGTGCACTTGCAAATTTAGCACAAAGTCCCTTTCATAAGAATGTGATACAGAAACCAAGTGATTTTTTCTGTACCTATAGAACCCAAAGAACTATCCGAGAATGTCAGATGAAAAACATGATAATTGAGATCATTTTAAAAACAGGTAAGGAAGTCAAAGCTCAGGAGAATTTAAGTTATGTGGACTATCAACTTTCCTTGATTTTCTTTTTCTTACGGGGTCTTCCAATCTCTATTTATAAGAATAGGAAAGCTGAAAGTATCCATACAAAATTAAAAACAAAATACACATTCCCTGTTGAAAGTTGGGGTGAAATCAGGTATCTTATATCATCATTATTCTTCCCACAGACCTATTTCAGAATGGGTCTTGAATAATTGCATGTGAATATCATAGAGTAGTTCAGGAGCCATTAACCTAATTTTAGGTATACTTTAGGATTTTCAGAGATGAAACAATGTATCGCCATACAATTGGACAATAGCTTCCACACACCAGGTAAACCTCTGTCTCACAATAGTTTTATGCAAGAGGAAAGAGGTAGGGAGGGGATGCTTAAGAACAATTCAAATACCAACAAGATATGTTCTATATATATATACATATTTTTTAGCCAAATATTATCATTATTATTGCTAATGTTATATTGTCTTGCTCCCTTCTTTCCTCACCCAATGTGAACATGAAATGCTTGCCACCAATAGGATTGGCTGGAAAGGAAAGGCTAGACTGATGACACAAAATCGCTCATCTTCATAAGTGTGGACCTATTCTGTAGAAGCATCAGTGTTGGAATATGAGTACAAAAATCACCTTAGAGGCAACATGTGTGACAATGCCTGGTAAATAGCCTGCGATGTTGAATTTCTGTATCAGCCAACGTGTATATTCAAGATGACAAAGCTATAAAAGTAAACGTGTTTATGGATCTCAGCCACAGATTGATCATGAGGGAGAGAGGAAGGGCAAACACTCTTTAGACAAGACAAAAAGTAATGAAAAAGTATTTCTAGCTTAACAATATTTTGAGGGAGTTGAGGTGGGAACTGGATTTCTGACGGACAAGCATTTGGGTCAGCCAAACAATCAACAAGACGTAATCTGGGTAGGCCACTTTGTCCTTCATTCCATTGGAGGCAAAACCGTGTTGATGTATAACTGTGTCTCCTGGCTTCCAACTGTTGTTCTCACTCAGCAGTGAGGCATGAAGCCTGGGAAACCACAGATATTTGGATCTAAGAAGGTATTTTATTTCCCTTCTCCAGGGCTGTAGAGTGGAAGATACACAAGGGTACTTTATCTTAGTCCTGTGAGTTCTCATAGACCTATAGCTCTCTTCCTCGGAGCCTCAAGGTTATTAACTTGATCTGTATGTAATTTTTTTTTATCAAGCGGGCTCCCTGGTACACACATCCCGGGCCAGGAAGAAGATGAGTGAATTTCTTCCCTCGTCAAAGGCCACACACCTTATCCTTCTAGCTTTTCAGGTGCCAGAAACAAACCACCATAAAGCAAAGCAGGAACAATCTCTTTGCCTAGTTATTTACCCTCCATAGGCTTTGTTTGAGTAAGCTTCTCACTGAAAAGGAGAAAAATGGTCCTCAGCCCTCCCAACACACACACACACGTGCACACATGCACACTTCTGTTCCTGAAATCTCCATATCATCTTAATCCCTTCAGGACCTAGTCAATCCCAGTGTCTTCCATGGGGGGGTCGGGGAAGTGGGTGGAGGGAAGACAGAGCAGTGGATTCAGGGCTTCCCAGCATGGTTTTTATTTTCCTGAATCCATAGAGACTTCCGTCCACAACTTTTTCCCAGCTGTACTTGGAAGCAGTAACAGATCCAGAGACCATTTTAGAACCTCATTTGTATTATCCTGACACTTAGGAATCCAGTTTCTGTTACAGGGATGTCATCAAAGTTGGTGGGCTCAAAACATGACCTACTTTTGAAAGCCCATCTGTTAGGAGCCTATAGATTTTCTTGGTTTGTTTGTTTCTGACTGTCTCCAGAAAGGGCAACAAAAATGTTCTCACTTTCCAAGCCCACCCCCAAATAGCAATCAACTAAATGCTCACCATGAAGGGGATGAATGCCTTCCAAATATGCAGCAGGCCAAAAACAAATCCAGAAAACAGTGATTTTCCTTAATCTGGAGGGAAAAGGGTGAGGGCAGGAAGTAGTATTCAGTTTAATTTATGCACATCTAGGCTATTTCGCATCAAAAATTCACTCCAGACCAAAGAGCAGTATTTGAAAGTAGAGCACAAGGTCTACCAGTTAGCTTGCCAAGCTTTCACCACCGTGGGGTCATGAGGTTATGGTTCCAGCTAACAGTGAAGTTCCGAACATCACGGAGCCAAAGAAGGAAGATTTCGGGACTGCAAATTGATGTTAATGAACATAACATAAACCACTAATGCCCTTGGATAGTATCTCTTCGGTGTGTCCTATCAATCGATTTTTACCCTAGTTCGATGGCTAAATGTACGCATGTGTGAATACACAAACACACACACACACACACACACACACACACGTGCATGCAATGAAATCTCTAATTTCCCCAAAGTGATCATTCCTGGATGCGAATAAAGCTACAAATAAGGAGGGTGAAGAGGAAGGAGGGAGGGAGACAGAGAAGGAGGGGGAATGCAAGAAGGAAAAACAGGACTTCCATATATAGTGACTATTCAGCTAAATTGTTCATCTCTACCTAAAAGTCAGGTTCCAGATTCTATTAACAATCAATTTTACATCAAGGGCACCCCAACCCAGTTTTAGTTAGTGATTCAGGTGTTCACCGTAGTATGGTTCAGGATCCTAGTTTAGAGTCTTTTGATTAAAGCCCAGCCTCTTCAAGTTTCTACCTCCGGCCTGCAATTCTGTAGCATCTCCCCTCTCTACAGCTGACCCTACACGCCACTTTACCCTTAAGACTCTTATGCTTAAAGCTGTCAGTGGTTCTGTCTGACCCCCTGGGAAATGTCCACAGTTCATGGTCTGACATACAAGACCTCTGCATCTTGCTCAGATCTTCCATTTTAAACTTATTTTTAGTATGCCTTGATTTTGATGTTCACAAAATGTCTCTTCCGCCTCTGTGATTATATCTGTGTTTTAAGTGAGCAGAAGAATAAAAGTGGAAGCAAATAAGAAATCAAAGGTAGCACTTGTGGCACAAAGGACAGCCAAATTTTTTCAAGTTTTTTCAAGCACATCAATTTATATCTTATTGGCCTAAAGTCTTCACATAGTCAATAACAGCTGCAAAGGAGTCTGGCAAGGCAGACAGTGAGGAAGAAACACAGAATGGTTACTGGGTAGGCAACTTGAAGTGTCTCCCAAAGAGCCCAAAGCCAATAGTGCAAAGAGGTTACAATATAGTTTGGTAACAGAAATTAGACAAATACATCAATCGAGCAGGGTTAAGCTCTGCATAGCAGCCTATGAAGTGACATAGGATTTTGTTATAACCAGTCAACTCTAGACAGATGGGATGTAAAAAAAATTATTATATCCAGATATAAATATTTTTACAATCTTTTTGTTCTCTTTTCTGAATTCTGAAACCAAATCATGAATTGCTAAGAAACAGAAGGTGGTATACCCAGTGAGCTAAGTTACCAGAACATTGACTACTCAACTATTCTCTCTAATTAAAAGAAACCTAGTCCAGGAATAAAAATGAATATCAAAATCACTCAGCATTGTAGCAAACGGCTTGAGCTCAGGCACATTGAGGTGATGGATATTTTTGCATTGAGCCAAGCAAAAATTGTATATTTAGGGCTTCCCTAGTGGCGCAGTGGTTGAGAGTCCGCCTGCTGATGCAGGGAACACGGGTTCGTGCCCCGGTCTGGGAAGATCCCACATGCTGCAGAGCGGCTGGGCCCGTGAGCCATGGCCGCTGGGCCTGTGCGTCCGGAGCCTGCGCCCCGCAACGGGAGAGGCCACAACAGTGAGAGGCCCGCGTACCGCAAAAAAAAAAAAAAAAAATTGTATATTTACATAGCATCAGTCTGAAGGAAAAGAATCAGAACCACAATCAATCAGTTTCTAGATGAGAATTTGCATTAAAATGGGAAATCGATGCAAGTGTGGTACTAAAAAAACAAAAAGTATCCTCCATTGCTTTCAGATAGGTCAACCCTAGATGTGAGGGTGGCAGAGGCAATTGTTTTTGTGATCTGGCCTGCAAGCTCTAGTGAATCACATTCTCTAAGAACTCTGGTAGATGATGCTGAAATGTGACCTGGAGGGAAAAAAAATGGAGTTTTTTCATAACCACCTTGAACTATGTGTAAGCATTCCTTAAAGGAACTCTGGAGAAGTCTTTCCTGGGTGTGGCAACAGCAGGAAACCTTCCCATCCTTCTTTCATTCTTTCACCAGTATCTGCTAATTTGGGCTGGGCTTTCTTGCTGGTACTCTTATTTTGGCCTCTGCACTATCTTCTCTTTAAAATATAAGCTCCCAGATGTCAGGGTTTTTTGTTTTGTGGTCATTTCAGCAAGCTTCTAAGCCAACCCCAAAGATAAGTGTTCAATGCCTAGATCTGAAGAAATGCAGGCACAGCCCAGGGACTCAGCTTCCAAGCTGCACTTTGCGACTGACTCACCGTGTGGGCTTCAGGCAATTCATCTCTTTCCTTCCATTCACTCATCTTTGCAGTGGGAATAATAGCAGCCGTCCTCACTTACAGTACTGTTTCCTTTGTCATTAAATATTTATTAAGCATCCACATGCGTGACACAAAGTTGGAGCTGTACAGGCTAAATCAGACAGACTCTGTCCCTGGCTTTAAAGAGCTTTCGTGATGCAAAACACAGGCGGAATCTGAGCACTTAAGTACAGGGCAAGAGTGTGCAGATTTGTGTGTGTGTGTGTGTGTGCGCGTGCACACGCATGCTTGTGCACTAAAGAACAATATCTGGAGCTACATCTCATTGGCCATCTTTCTAACTCCATATGTTTGCCTTGATTTTAGTTTATCTTTGATCATTAATATATGGAAATATATTTGAATTTCCAAAGCCCTGGAGTTCACAGGAGAGCATAACCAGATTCTGCCTCCTTTTCTATTTGCCCAAAGGGCATTCACAAAGATGTTCCCAGAAGGTATTCACATAGCAAGTTCACAAGATGACCCTCACAGAAGAATAAAGACAGACATTCACAGCACCAACGAGATTTCTCACGTGTTGGTGTCACCTAAGTGCCTATTACCACAAGGGCATTATTCTGTATGATAGCTGTTAACATGAGACTGAACTATAACAGCCGTTTCTGCTAAGAAAATACTTTCTCTGGGCAGAAGTGGGCATTTAGAGGAGTGGAAACCAAGAGGGTGCAGAATGGTTGTTACTATGTTAATATGTCTCCAGCTACGAAGCTCCAGTCCTTCCCATTAACCTTGGGTCCATCTGTCTTAGCACGAGACAGTCAATTACACGAGGTACGCTATCATTCTTTTTTTAAGCGAGTAGTTGGAAGTCTTCGTCCGGGCCCTAGCTGCGTTTCCCCTGTTTGCTTAATCTAGGCTTCCGCTCTTCCCGAAAGATGAAAGCCTGCCATTTTAGCCTTCATGCCTCCTAATATGTGCGTTAAACCCAGCACCGCCTCATTATTTATTAATGTCAAGTTATGACACTTGAATGGAGGATGGGAGCTGAAGCCGCAATGGTGACAGATGTTCCAACAGATCAGCTTATATAATGAGAAGTTGGGCCAAATCTGAGGAAAGGGGTGTTTTTTTAAAAAACACACTGACTTCAAAGAAATGAGTTGTGGCATCTGTAACATCTAGGGCGCAGCGCCAGCGGAGGCGAGCGGGGCTGCAGCCGGGGGGAGCAACTCGTGCACTGATTGGAGCTTGCAGCGGGGCTGGAACAACATCTGGGCTGCAGCACGCCGGCCAGGACGTTTTAAAAGAGCTCCTGTGGTGCCTCAAACTTTGATTTTACAGAGCTGCCAGGAAAGAAACAGGCTGCGTTCAAGAGCTCGTGTGTTTTGGCTCACACGTTTGTCCTCGGACACTGGGACGGGCCCGTCCGCTGGGGAATCAGGGACGGGCTTGGACCGTCGTTCTCTGTCCACTCTGCTTGCTCTGTGGGTCTATGCCGGGGCCTGGGCAAGTGATCCCTGCAAAGGGTATAAAATAAGAAATACCTCTTGCCAATCCATGAAAATTACACTTATTCTTTCTCAGCAAGAAACTGCTCAAGGGATGCATTTGTGCAGGAACTTGACACCTATAGCTGGTTTTCGATAGTGCGCCAGTTGGAAACGAAATAGGGTATTGTCTGCGTGTGTGTGTGTAGTGAGAGAATGAGGACCGTGTCCTACAGCTGGGAATTAAGAATATCCATCCATTCCCACAGTATACCTGTATCTATTCCCAGTATCACAATGTTCAAAAAAGACTTTTTCCCTGTCTCCTTTCTAGAATATTCATTTATTCAACACATATTACTGTGAAAACAACCCAGTGTGACATAAAGTACACAGAGTCCTGGACAGGGACAAGACCTGGGACTGAATCGCAGCCTTGCAGCCCCCCTGCTCTGTGAGCCTCAATCACTGCTCAGATGCTTTGGAAACCCTGACATTCTCTAACATAGCACAGGTGGTGGGATAGCACGGTGATGAACAGCATCATTTCTGGAGCCAGAGTCCTTGGGTGCAAATCCTAACTGGGTGCAAAACCTACAGGTTGTGTGACCTTGGGCACATTATTTGATCTCTCCTTGATACTCAGTGCACATCTATAAGATGAGGGTGATAGTGATAGTAATAGTAATAACAATAACCTATTATAGAGGTTTATTCTTATGACCAAATGTGTTAATACATATGATGCACTTAGAATTTTACTTGGCACGTAGAAAGCCTTATATAAGTGATTGCTCCTTTAAAACACACATCTGCACGCTCGAGCGCTCACACACACATACATACACACGCAAAAGAAAGGTGTTATTTCAGAGCTGAAGCTATCAGATGAGAAAATCAAAACTGCCCTTTCTTGTTTCTGCATCCTTCTCTTTTCACCCCTCACTTGGCCCAATTCTGTCCTGGGTTTCCTGATTCCCTTGTTTTTACAACTTTGTGTGTCTTTTAATCAATGTAAGCTTCCTTTGCCAACTTTTTATGCATTATAAATTTTGGAAGCTTTCCATTCCCAAAACACAAGCAGGAGCAGAACCCAAAGGGCAGGTTGTACGTATAAATTAGAAATGGAAAAGGAAGCACAGGAGCCTGGAGAGAAGGCAGTAGGTAGAGGAAGGGGCTGGGGCCAAGGAGACTGAAGTTTAAGACTCTCACTTACTATTCCCTCCTACATTTAAGAACCCTTGATAAAGTGGGCTTTGGAGAGAAACAGACCTGGTATGAGTCTTGTCTTGAATATTCACTAGCTGTGTAACCTTGGTAAATTTTTTAATCTGGTTGAGCCTTAGTTTCCTCATCTGTAAAATGAGGGGAATGATATTTCCTCCCTCCTAGCACAGTTGCATAGGTTATATGATATAAAGTAGTGGAAGGGCTTAAGAGAGTATCTGAAACACAGAAAGTGTACAATTAAGATCAGCTATGACTATTGCCACTGGCTACCCCTAAGTCAGGGTGGAGCCTAAGGAAGGAATTGCCTCCACCAGAAAGGAGGAAGAGAAAGGAAACCTCCCAGGTCTCTGCCTTTCTTCCTTTCAGATACTGTTAAGCATCTGAAAAAGCCTTCTCCTCATGCATGATAGAAAAGAAATGGGCTAAGGAGAAACCCCAGGCTGTTTGCTCAGGAAAAGAGACTTACCTTTAATAGAATCAACATGAAGACCAAATTTCAAAGAACTTAGGAAGAAAATATTGTTTTTTAAAGGCCAGTGACCTCAGTTCTTTTTGCCTGAAACAAACAAGCAAAAAACCCAAGCCAAATAGCCAATAGACGGCAGAGCAGGAGGAATTAAAGAATGACTTTAATAGGATCATAATCTTCACGAGATATTGCATTTGTTCCATTCTCAAAAAGTGACACTCATCAGGATTGAATGGTTCAGGTTCACATGCTTCAAGGACTTACAGAATCATCCCAGTGTGGAAGCCCATAAATGAGTCACTTTGGGAACAGCACATTTTTCTCTTTTTCCTACAAATTCAGCAACAGCAGAAAGAGATCGTAGTCTCTAGAAGCTACAGTGATAATCCTCCTTATCCAACATATTTTCACTTCAGGAGGAAAGATGGTGTTGAGACCCAGCAGATCTTTCTTGAAGTTTATGATGGGTCAGCTAAACAGACATAAAGTCCAGCTTCCTCTATGATAGCTGCCTTTTCACCCTTATCTAATGCCAACTCTACTTTTTATTGGATTTCCATTACTTCAGGGCTCTTCATGGAGACTCAGCTCCTGTAACTGTTACAGCTGAGGGTATTTTAGTACTTTAAACATCATTAATTAACTCGCTACATCGTGCAGGCTGGACACATTTCCATCAAAAGTTATCATCTTGTCCTCCAGCCTTGTCTTGGCATGGTGCCCTCTCAGAAAGCCTGCATTACATCTAAAACCATGTGGCAGAGAGAGAAGCCAAAGATGGGCTATCCTGGGAAGATTCAGGCTGGGAACAAACCTCTACTGTCCAAACAATAGGGAATCAGAATCCGCCACACTCAAAACAGCCCCACTGGCCAGCCCACAAATTTCCACATTTCTCTGAGCAATTTTACTTGCTTACATACCAACTGCCCCATCATGGCCCCCTCCACTTCTATTATAGTGTCAAATAAATCCAAAATCCAGTTTCAACTATGTCTTCTTTCCAAAATACATACCACTTTAGCATACCAGGTATACCTAACACTTGTCATAAGCCAATAATCATTTTCATGGAGTATAAAAGAAATTCCTCTTTTCTGCAACAATCTTCCAATGGTTGTCTTTATGAGAATCTATCCTGAGTCACAGCCATTAGCCACCCATTGGGATAAATAAGCTTGTTTCTCTCCTTTTATTGATTAAGTTATGCATGGCTACTACAATGGAAATGAGAAAAGAAGTAAAGGGTGTTAACACTTAGTAAGTACCTATTATGTGTCAGTTCCATTCTGTGACTTCAAGGATCTTACATTCATACTATTAAATAAGGCTAACAAATTCACAGTAATGGCTACTTCTTTTTAAGCCATCACTTACAGGGATCCTGTGTTCTGCTTCTATGAGTTTCTCTTTTCAGCCTTTACTTGCTAAAGAAAAGATGCCCTTTTAGCTCCAAGTCCCATTCAAGCCCTCCTGGGGATCACAATGCTCATACTTCTCATTTTTCCAATAACGTGGGTGTAAGACTGCATATGTTCAAGTGTTTAATAGAATGAAATTAAATTCCCAAATCACAGAGATCTGGCTCTCACTGAAGCTTGAGGATTATGCTGTCCAATATGGTAGCCACTAAACACTTGTGACTATTGAGCACTTGAAACACTGCTCATGTAATTACAGAACTAGATTTTAAATTTTACTCAATCTTAATTAATTTAAGCTTAAATTTAAAAACAGAAGCAATGTAAAATATTTTTCCATTAAACAAAACTTTAGTTTTGGAAGGGCTGCACTGAAAATTTAGCATCCAAATTGAGATGCACTGTTAGTGTAAAATAGATACTGGTGTTCAAAGACTTAGTCCAAAAAAACCAGAATGTAAAATGTCCCATTAATTGTTTTTATATTAATTACATTTAAATGATAATATTTAGAATATATTGGGTTAAATAGAATACTTAATTAAAATTAATTTCACCTGTTGATTTTTTTAAATGTGGTCACTAGAAAATTTAAATATCCACATGTGGCTCATTTTATATTTCTATTGGGTAGTGGTGCTCTGGAAAAGAATTATAAAGAGAATTGAAAGAGTAGTTTCTACACTGAAATGCAGGGGGAGAAGGATAGAAGAGGGAAAAATGAGAAACTATTAATTTAGCCCATCTAACTTTATGAAAGGAAAGTAATTTTATTTGAGACAACACCACTGGCTCATAATTCCCTGTAGGGTTAATTTTCCATTCCATGTTCCTAACCAAAACCCTTCACTGGCCACTTCTGAGTGCTGAGATTGTTCTGTGTGACACTGACTGAATGCCTGGATATGACATGTCCCCTCCTCTTATCAAAGTGCTTCAAATGGTACAATAAACACACAGCTTACAGCAATGGCATGAAATGTTTCCCTACAGGGTATCTGTGTGGAGCTTGATTAGATGGAAAGATTACAGAAAAAGTTTGTATCATAACCATTCTTTAAAGTGAAACCGTAGATCAAAGTTCACCACTGCCAAATATACAACTTGAGAACAAACTCAAGAGCTGCTATTAATCATGGTTTCTGGGGATTTGATGACACAGATTAAACTGCTGTAAAGAATACTGCTGTGCATCACGTTCTTGCAACTGTCATCAACGCTTCTGCCAAGTGTTCACAGTGCAGGAAGAAAAGCTGTTCAGCCTTTGCTGTAGGGGCCTCTCACTGAGATTAGTCAAAAATCGGCAGCAGGTTTAAGTTCATGACAACACCTCAAGGGTATCTGCAAAGGCTTTGCTTTCCTACAAGGAGAGAAAAGTCTTGGACAAATTGAGAGACAAAGTGGAGGTGGAACATAGGGGGACAAGTCAATTGAGATCAGATATCATATTTAATTTCACTTCCATTGAACTTCCAGTCGGATATAAGACTTTCCATAGAGATTCTATAACATGTTTTAAGTAACTTATAGTAGATCATATTTCAAAGATCTGAGGATATGTAACTTTTTTTTTCACATTTTTAACATCTTCTAAACAGAAATACTTCTTCGAATTGATGGCATCTTATAGTCGCTGTAGCCAGGCAGCAGCTAAGATGAAATCATTGTTGCCTGCACGCCATGTGCCCATTCAGTCATACTGGTCTTATTTTAATCACTTTCTTTGAGTTCTTTTCTTTTTAAGAATTATTTTTAAAAATATTTATTTATTTATTTGGCTGCACCAGGTCTTTGTTGCGACATGTGAGATGCTTAGTTGTGGCACACGGGATCTTGCAGTTGCAGCATGCAGGCTCTTATTTCCGGCATGTGGGATCTAGTTCCCTGACCAGGGATCGAACCCAGGCCCCCGGCATTGGGAGCACAGAGTCTTAACCACTGGACCACCAGGGAAGTCCCTCTTTGAGTTCTTTGCACTGTTGGTACAACAAGGGCTGAGTTTAACTGCAAAATAAAATGTCTCTAAGAAGATTACGTAAGGATACTGTGTTGAAACAAAAGGCTATTGTGGGCCCCCATGCCGGTTCTGCAGACACATCAGGCCCTGGACCCTCTCCATCTGCTCATGCCAGTGGTGCAGGAAAAACTAGGTGAAGACCTTCAAGGCCACACCATCGCAGTCGAAGTAGAAGGCCATGGACAGAGAAGAAGATACATTCTTTGTAGGAATGTCATCTCCATGATGTCTAAAACTTGCCTTGGAGGCTTCCAAAGGAGGTGGACAGGTCTATCTCCTTATCTACTAATTTGGGAGTGACAGCTTATATAATGTTCATTTCAGAGAGTGCGGTGTGGCTGACAGGATCTTGCTGCTCCGGCTGGGCGTCAGGCCTCTGCCTCAGAGGTGAGAGAGCCGAGTACAGGATATTGGTCCACCAGAGACCTCCCGGCTCCACGTAATATCAAATTGCAAAAGCTCTCCCAGAGAATCTCCATCTTAACGCTAAGATCCAGCTCCACTCAATGACCAGCAAGCTACAGTGCTAGACACCCATTGCCAAACAACTAGCAAGACAGGAACACAAACCCACCCATTAGCAGAGAGGCTGCCTAAAATCATGATAAGGTCACAGACACCCCAAAACACACCACTGGACTCAGTCCTGCCCACCAGAAAGAGAAGATCCAGACTCATCCACCAGAACATAGGCACAAGTCCCCTCCACCAGGAAGCCTACACAACCCACTGAAGAAACCTTACCCACTGGGGGCAGACACCAAAAACAACAGGAACTACGAACCTGCAGCCTGCAAAAAGGAGACACCAAACACAGTAAGTTAAGCAAAATGAGAACACAGAGAAACACACAGCAGAAAACATTAAATGCACCAGCATTCAAATTATAGGGGTCCAAGAAGAAGAAGAGAAAATGAAAGGGACTGAGAAAATATTTGAAGAGATTATAGTTGATAATTTCCTTAATATGGGAAAGGAAATAGTCCATCAAGTCCAGGAAGCACAGAGAGTCCCATACAGGATTAATCCAAGGAGAAACATGCAAAGACACTCAAACTATCAAAAACTAAATACAAAGAAAAAATATTAAAAGCAGCAAGGGAAAACCAACAAATAACATACAAGGGAATCCCCATAAGGTTAACAGCTGATCTTTCAGCAGAAACTCTGCAAGCCAAAAGGGAGAAGCAGGACATATTTAAAGTGATGAAAGGGAAAAACCTACAACCAAGCTTACTCTACACAGTAAGGATCTCATTCAGATTCAACGGAGAAATTAAAAGCTTTCTAGACAAGCAAAAGCTAAAAGAATTCAGCACCACCAAACCAGCTTTACAACAAATGTTAAAAGAACTTCTCTGGGCAGGAAACACAAGAGAAGGAAAAGACGTACAATAACAAACTGAAAACAATTAAGAAAATGGTAATAGGAACATACATATCAATAATTACCTTAGGGCTTCCCTGGTGGCGCGGTGGTTGCGCGTCCGCCTGCCGATGCAGGGGAACTGGGTTCGCGCCCCGGCCTGGGAGGATCCCATGTGCCGCGGAGCGGCTGGGCCTGTGGGCCATGGCCGCTGGGCCTGTGCGTCCGGAGCCTGTGCTCCGCAACGGGAGAGGCCGCAGCAGAGGGAGGCCCGCATACCACAAAAAAAA
>NC_041223.1:73197292-73199263 GCF_002837175.3 Physeter macrocephalus | reverse complement strand
AATGGAAAACAAAAGAAAGCTGGAGTAGCAATTCTCATATCAGACAAAATAGAGTTTAAAATGAAGACTATTACAGGAGACAAAGAAGGACACTACAGGGCTTCCCTGGTGGCGCAGTGGTTGAGAATCCACCTGCCGATGCAGGGGACAGGGGTTTGTGCCCCAGTCCGGGAAGATCCCACATGCTGCGGAGTGGCTGGGCCAGTGAGCCATCGCTGCTGAGCCTGCACGTCCGGAGCCTGTGCTCTGCAATGGGAGAGGCCACACCAGTAAGAGGCCGGCGTACGCAAAAAAAAAAAAAAAAAAAAAAAAAAAAGGACACGACATAATGATCAAGGGATCAATCCAAGAAGAAGATATAACAATTGTAAATTGAAGACTATTACAGGAGACAAAGAAGGACACTACAGGGCTTCCCTGGTGGCGCAGTGGTTGAGAATCCACCTGCCGATGCAATCAAGGGATCAACTCAAGAAGAAGATATAACAATTGTAAATATTCATGCACCCAACATAGAAGCACCTCAATACATAAGGCAAATGCTGACAGCCATAAAAGGGGAAATCGACAGTAACGAAATGATAGTAGGGGACTTTAACACCTCACTTTCACCAATGGACAGATGATTCAAAATGATAATAAATAAGGAAACACAAGGTTTAAATGATACATTAAACAAGGCTGATTTAATTGATATTTATTGGATATTCCATCCAAAAACAACAGAATGCACTTTCTTCTCAAGTGCTCATGGAACTTTCTCCAGGATAGATCATATCTTGAGTCACAAATCAGAGGGAAATTTATAGCAATACAATCTTACCTCAGGAAACAAACGACTCAAATAAACAACCTAACCTTACACCTAAAGCAATTAGAGAAATAAAACCCACCCAAAGTTAGCAAAAGGAAAGAAATCATAAAGATCAGATCAGAAATAAATGAAAAAGAAATGAAGGAAACAATAGCAAAGATCAATAAAACTAAAAGACGGTTATTTGAGAAGATAAACAAAATTAATAAACCATTAGCCAGACTCATCAAGAAAACAAGGGAGAAGACTCAAATCAATAGAATTAGAAATGAAAAAGGAGAAGTAACAACTGACACTGCAGAAATACAAAGGATCATGAGAGATTGCTACAAGCAACTATATGCCAATAAAATGGACAACCTGGAAGAAATGAACAAATTCTGAGAACAGAACAGACTTCTGAGACTGAACCAGGAAGAAATAGAAAATATAAAAACCAATCACAAGCACTGAAATTGAGACTGATTAAAAATCTTCCAACAAACAGAAGCCCATGACCAGATGGCTTCACAGGCGAATTCTACCAAACATTTAAAGAAGAGCTAACACCTATCCTTCTCAAATTCTTCCAAAATATAGCAGAGGGAGGAACACTCCCAAACTCATTCTACAAGGCCACCATCACCCTGATACCAAAACCAGACAAAGATGTCACAAAGAAAGAAAACTACAGACCAATAACACTGATGAACATAGATGCAAAAATCCTCAACAAAATACTAGCAAATAGAATCGAACAGCACATTAAAAGGAGCATACACCCTGACTAAGTGGGGTTTACCCCAGGAATGCAAGAATTCTTCAATATATGCAAATCAATCAACGTGATACACCATACTAACAAACTGAAGGAGAAAAAACATATGATCATCTCAATAGATGCAGAAAAAGCTTTCAACAAAATTCAGCACTGATTTATGATAAAAACCCTCCAGAAAGTAGGCATAGAGGGAACTTACTTCAACATAATAAAGGCCATATATGACAAACCCACAGCCAACAATGTTCTCAATGGTGAAAAACTGAAACCATTTCCACTAAGATCAGGAACAAGACAAGGCTGTCCACTCTCAACACTATTATTCAACATAGTTTTGGATGTTTTAGCCACAGCAATCAGAGAAGAAAAAGAAATAAAAGGAATCCAAATCAGAAAA
>NC_041223.1:73196225-73197115 GCF_002837175.3 Physeter macrocephalus | reverse complement strand
GGGAAGATCCCACATGCCGCGGAGCGGCTGGGCCCGTGAGCCATGGCCACTGAGCCTGCGCGTCCGGAGCCTGTGCTCCACAACGGGAGAAGCCACAACAGTGAGAGGCCTGCATACTGAAAAAAAAACAAAAAACAAAAAACAACTAATGCACAGAAATCTCTTGCATTCCCATACACTAATGAGGAAAAATCTGAAAAAGAAATTAAACAAACACTCCCATTTACCATTGCAACAAAAAGAATAAAATACCAAGGAATAAACCTACCTAAGGAGACAAAAGACTTGTATGCAGACAACTATAAGACACTGATGAAAGAAATTAAAGATGATACAAACAAATGGAGAGATATACCATGTTCTTGGATTGGAGGAATCAACATTGTGAAATTGACTATATTACCCAAAGCAATCTACAGATTCAATGCAATCCCTATCAAACTACCACTGGCATTTTTCACAGAACTAGAACAAGAACTCCCACAATTTGTATGGAAACACAAAAGACCCCAAATAGCCAAAGCAATCTGGAGAAAGAAAAATGGAGCTGGAGGAATCAGGCTCCTGGACTTCAGACTCTAACAAAGCTACAGTAATCAAGACAGTATGGTACTGGCACAAAAACAGAAATATAGATCAATGGAACAGGATAGAAAGCCCAGAGATAAACCCACGCACATATGGTCACCTTATCTTTGATAAAGGAGGCAAGAATATACAATAGAGAAAAGACAGCCACTTCAATAAGTGGTGCTGGGAAAACTGGACAGCTACATGTAAAAGAATGAAATTAGAACACTCCCTAACACCATACACAAAAAATAAACTCATAGTGGATTAAAGACCTAAATGTAAGGCCACACACTATCAAACTCTTAGAGGAAAACAGG
>NC_041223.1:73191648-73195480 GCF_002837175.3 Physeter macrocephalus | reverse complement strand
AGAATTACCATATGACACCGCAATTCCACTACTGGGCATATACCCTGAGAGAACCATAATTCAAAAAGAGTCATGTATCACAATGTTCATTGCAGCTCTATTTACAATAGCCAGGACATGGAAGCAACCTAAGTGTCCATCAACAGTTGAATGGATAAAGAAGATGTTGCACATATATACAATGGAGTATTACTCAGCCATAAAAAGAAACGAAATTGGGTCATTTGTAGTGAGGTGGTTGGACCTAGAGTCTGTCATACAGAGTGAAGTAAGTCAGAAAGAGAAAAACAAATACCATATGCTAACACGTATATATGGAATCTAAAAAAAAAAAAATGGTTCTGAAGAATCTAAGGACAGGACATGAATAAAGATGCAGAAGTAGAGAATGGGCTTGAGGACGTTGGGAGGGGGAAGGGTAAGCTGAGACAAAGTGAGAGGGTGGCATGGACTTATATACACTAGCAAATGTAAAATAGATAGCTAGTGGGAAGCAGCCAAATAGCACAGGGAGATCAGCTCGGTGCTCTGTGACCACCTAGAGGGGTGGGATAGGGAGGGTGGGAGGGAGACGCAAGAGGGAGGAGATATGGTGATATATGTATATGTATAGCTGATTCACTTTGTTATAAACCAGAAACTAACACACCATTGTAAAGCATTTATACTCCAATAAAGATATTTTTTAAAAAAAGCTACTGTGCTCATAAAAAGCATCGAGAGAGAGAGGAAGATGGGGCATTGATATTAGTGAAGTCATCATTGGAGGAATGAGGTCAAGTCCACCTTCTCTTACAAAGCAACATCTAAGCGCTTTATGGAACTCAACAAGCAGAAAAAGCCACCTTCTAGTTTGCTGGAGACACATGTACAAAACAATATCCTATTGCATGCCAAACAATGCAGTGGAAGGCAGAAGAAATTGCAAAGCAACAAGAGACTGGTGTGATTGATTCATGTGTTGCCCAGGACCATGCATAAGGCCTTGTGTCAAGTTGAACTGGCATCCTTTTTCTTCCTTAGTGGTTCAAAAAAATGACGACACATGTTAGATTCCAAAAAATTCAGTTTGGAAGTAAATAGATAGAGAGTCATGAAGAACTGTGCCCTCAGCCTATTTTGGGCCCCAGTGATACACTCCTAAGAGACATCTTTGTCTTTGGTAAATAATAAGTTGTCCCCTGTTCTCCCTTCTAACATAGGGAATGCTTGGGTAAATTTATATATTTACTTTTTTAAATGACTGTTTTAAAATATGAATCACTTGATTTTTTATAGATGAGCAACGTTCAATTACAGAAATGATGAAATTTCCCTGTGCCCTCTTGCCCGTAAACAAAATTAATCTTCCCTTCTTCTTTACTTAAGGTCTAATAGGAACGACCATAGAGATTTGCAAAATAATATTGACAGGCTGTTTTAATTGCCAGGAGAATCAGATGCTTGCTAGTTAGATGACAGATAAGACTCAAACACATGCCATTTGCATTTTTGTATCAGGCTCATTTGTGTATCAGGCTTATGTTTTCAATACCATACTCTGGCAGTTGCACAGGAAACATTCCCCATTCTTTCTTAGTAAAGCAATTTCACATATACACTTGGCTCATGGAAATGAGGAACTTGGGAAACCAGTGCCACTCATGTTATATGTGGAGCCGCACTATATTGTGTCCTGTACACAAATGTGTGTGTTTAAGTTTTAACCTTAAAACTTAAAATCAAGAATCAAACATTCCTTTCTTCAATCACATTTCTCCTAGTCTATGCTCTCATAGCACCCTGGATGCCCTTTTCATGGAGAACACTTATGCCATAGTGATTTTATATTTATTTGTTATTATTTGATTATGTCTGTTTCCTCTGCTAGATCATACACGCTATGTGTGCAAGGCAGCTGTGTCTTATTACAATAGTATTCCAATGTCTAGAATGAGACCTGATTCACAATTGATGTTCAATAAATATTTGTTAAAGATTGAAAGAATGAATGCACAAATGATTGTGAGATTTATTTTCTAAAAGCTACGAGGATTATTTTTAGTCTTTCTTACCGAATTAGTACAGTGCTATGAATGTACTAGCATTATGCTTTAAAATTTTTTTACTTTAGTAAAATATACATAGCATAAAATATACCATTTTAAAGAGCACACTTCTACAGAATTAAATATATTCACATTGTGTAACTAACACCACCATCCATCTCCAGAACAATTTCATTTCCCCAAACTGAAACTCTGTATCATTAAACACTTAATCCCCCTCCCTCTCTCCCCCAGTCCATGGCAACCACCACTATATTTTGTGTCTCTTTGAATTTAACTACCCTAGGTATTTCGTATAAATGAAATCATACAAGATTTGCCTTTTTGTGTCTGGCTTATTTCACTTAGCAGAATGCTTTCAAGGTTCGTCTGTGTTGTAGCATGTACCAGCATTTCATTCCTTTTAAGGCTGAATAATATTCCATTGTATGTATAGACCACACGTTGTTATCTGCTCACTTGTTAATGGACACTGGGTTCACTTTTGGCTATGTGTGAATAATGCCGCTGTGAACATGGCCGTACAAATATTCACTCAAGTCCCTGCTTTCAACTCTTTCGGATATATATTTAGAAGTGAGATAGCTGGATCATATGGGAATTCTATTTTTAATTTTTTAAGGAGCCACCAAACCTTTTTCCACAGTGGCTGCACCATTGCCACCTGCAATGCATAAGGGTTCCAATTTCTTCGCATCCTCACCAACCTGTTCTTTTTTTAAATGATATCCATCCTGTTGGGTATGAAGTAATATCTCATTGTGATTTTCATTTGCATTTCCTAATGATTAGTGACGTTGAGTGTCTTTTCATGTGGTTATTGGACATTTGTATATCTGCTTTGGAGAAATGCCTATTCAAGTCCTTTGCCCATTTTTAAAGTAGGTTGCTTTTTTAATTTGTTGCTGCTGTTGTCAAGTTGTAGGAGTTCTTTATATATTCCAGATATTAATCCCTTATCAGATATATGATCTGCAAACATTTTCTCCCATGTTTTCATTCTGCTGATAGTGTCCTTTGATGCACAAACGTTTTAATTTTGATGAAGTCCAATTTATCTATTTCATCTTTTGTTGCCTCGCATTATGTTTTGTAACACAGGGATTACTGCGAAAACAAATCTGGGATCAGATGAATTTGAGTTCAAATCCTGATTTTGTTCCTTTCCAGCTGGGTGGCCCTGGCTAGGTGAGACCCTTACTTTGCTTCAGTTTGCTTATTTATAAAATTGTACTAAATAATACTTGTTAGGATTTTAAAATTTAAAATACGTGAAGGAGCTTTGGGATTACAACTCATGTTAAAAGATTTTCAGGCAATGACACCAACCATAATAATATTTAAATTTGAAGCTGGTGCAGTTTTCCTCGAGCCAATACAGCAAGATCAGTGAACTTTGGCATGAGGTCAACTTTTCCATCAAGAAACAAACTGATACAATTCTTCTCCACTCTATCTTCACTATCTCCACATATTTGCTCCCTTTTTTAAGAGGCGTAGAAAAAATAATTTTCTCAGATGAAGGCTTAACTTCAGAAATAATTTCCCATAGCATTTTGATATTTTTTTTGTTTTGTTTTGTTTTTTGTTTTGCGGTACGCGGGCCTCTCACTGTTGTGGCCTCTCCCGTTGAGGAGCACAGGCTCCGGACGCGCAGGCTCAGCGGCCATGGCTCACGGGCCCAGCCGCTCCGCGGCATGTGGGATCTTCCCAGACCGGGGCACGCACCCGTGTCCCCTGCATCGGCAGGTGAACTCTCAACCACTGCGCCACCAGGGAAGCCC
>NC_041223.1:73165269-73191620 GCF_002837175.3 Physeter macrocephalus | reverse complement strand
CCCGCGTCCCCTGCATCGGCAGGCGGACTCTCAACCACTGCGCCACCAGGGAAGCCCACATTTTGATATTTTGTACACATATTTCCAGGGGGATCATAAGAGGAAAAGCTGACCATTTCATTTTTCCTCTTTTCAATCCCTTAAATTGAAGTAAACTTAAATTAATTACACAATGAGGCCATTAGACTGCTGTGGCTCTAAGGTCACCTATGTAAGCAAACCCAAATCTAAGCCTGCAAATGCTTCAAGGTTCCAAAATCAAACTCCTAGGGACAGCCAATCAAACAGCTGACTAGGCTAGGCTGTAAGCTAATAGTCAAGCAGTAATTCCCTCCCTTTGCTTTGTTTTGGAGTTTATAAAAGTCTGACCCCAAGGTCCTGTCTGTGGAGTGCTCCTAACCACTTCAGTTTCGCACTGCCAGGTTAGAACTGATTTTCGCTCACATAAACTCTTAAAACACTTAATATGCCTCAGTTTATCTTTTAACAACTCTAAATTTAACCAAGACTTCCCCACTGGCTTCGAGCCAGCTCTGAATCCCTTAGCTACCCATCCAAGGTAGGGGCTGTTCCCGGGAAGGTGGTGAAATGAGGTAGGAAAGCTGTGGTGAAGGGTTTGTTTCAGAGATTATTCCTGCCAACCAATTGCTTCCCCTGGCAGGAGTTTCGGTCACGTGGAATCAGGAAGGAACACTTTCTTTCCCTTTTTCTCTTCCCTTCCCTCCCAGTCAGGATTTCCCCTCAGTCATTATTTTTGCCCCAATCTCCTTCGTTCCATGCTGTCAGACGCTCTTTAGGCATCAGCAAACAGGCTGAACCCCAGTTTGTCAACTGATGGCCCAGTGATTGTGGGCAAGTCCTTCACTTCTGTGAGCTCCAGTTTCCTCACTTATAAATTGAGGATCAAAACATCTCACAGGAGTGTTGTAAAGACTAAATGGAATAATGTATGTGATTATGCAGTATGTTCTATAAAATGCTATGCAAACGCTAGTCATTTTTTAATATAGGTGCTCAATAAACATGTACATCATGGATGGGTCGCCAGGCAGAGTCTTGTAGCCTACTCAGTTTTCAGTGATGGTACAGTCACCACCTACTGGTAGTAACCGTCCAGAAGTATCATCCACACAGTGGGGTGAACTGCATATTGAGGAAGAGTTATTCTCTCCATTGCCCATTATCCATACTTCTCTTAGGACACGCATTGCTTTCTGTTTCTGAGTTTTCTAGAGCTTCGCTGTTCAACGTGGTAGCCACTAGCCACATGTGGTTTCTTTTTTTAATTTAAATTCGAAATAACTAGTATTCAATAAAGTTTAAAATTCATTCCCTGAATCACACTAGCCTCATTTTGAAGTGCTCAGTAGCCACATGTGGCTACTGTATTGGTTGGTGCAGCTAGAGAATATTGTCACTGTTGCAGAAAGCTCTTTTGGACTATTGGAGTATTCTGTTCCAGAATACTCATTCCTCACTTCCACCAGCCTTCCCTGGCCTTTATCAAATAGTATCTCATCTTCACGGCTTTTCTTGATCACTTCCTTGTCGCCTGTATAACCTTAGTCACACCCTCCAATGTTCCCACAGCTCTTGGTACTACCTCTATTTTAACATTTACCACATTGTGTCAGGACTCTGTGTTTAACACATGGGACACTCTGATGAGGCTCTGAGCATCCCCCCAAAGAGCAAATTCTTCTTGCTAATCACATCTCCAGCAACAGAATCTGGCATGTGGCAAGTGCTCAACAAACACTAAATGCAGGGGTGAATTAATGATTGAACCACATGTAAATAAGCAAACACATGTATTAGGAGGGCAGGGTGTCATTCACAGCCTTCTCCCTGGGGTTCTGACAGATGCATCACACACACAAGAAAATAGAAGAAAAAAACAGAAACAAAGTACAGTTTTATCAATCTGGACAGATAGGTGGTACCCCCAAAGCACAGCTATGGTAGAAGTTACTTTGTGAACACAGTGGGGCTGCCTGCTTTATGGATGCTCCCTTCCCCTAGTCTTTGTTTATGTCACCCCCAACCTCTTAGGTAGATCTTACCACTAGAATCAGAAGAAAAACCAAGCCAAGTTCTCTCCTGTATACCAGAGAAAAAGGAACGGGCAGAGAGCAAGAAGGGGCATGTGTGCCCCAATATGCAGTGCTTGCTCATCTAAGCTGTTCACCCTGAAGATGGCACCAGCTTCTAGGTCAACAGTCATTGTTACAGGTTTCCTCACAGCAAAGAAGTTTTTCTCCAAGGTGTCTTGGGTCTCCACCAACACAGAAAACATTTTTATCCTGACAGAGCACCCCCTAATCCATGTAAGTTGGAGAGATCTCTAGGTACGCTTCTGTAATTTCATTTTTTAATCTTACAAAATAGGCGCTTTTTCTAGATGAATGATATTTATTGTAATATCAACTCACTTGCACAGATGTACAACTAATAACCTACAAGTAACTATGTTAGTAACCTCATATGGCAATCCCTTTAGAGCCACTGGGCCCATAGCTCCCAGGATACAATACATCCATCAACTGTGAAGCCTGGGCTTCTCTACCCATCTCACTTCAATCAACAACACATCTGTGTCCAGCTGGGTGTCTTAGGTTGTAGAAAGCCCCACTTTCCTCCTCTTATTGCTAGACTAGACTCTAGGGATGCCTGCAACAGAAACAGTCAATTCCTGAAACTATAGCTTTGCCTGCTGAAGCTCCCTAGAATGAATGATCTCCATGCTGCATATAATACATTCTCCCCTTAGGAGTATTTCCCCTTTGAATTCATATAATATCCTAATAGCTTTTGAAGACAGTCATGATAAAATACGTAGAATATGGGGAGGAGTATTTATGTAGGTGTCAGCCACAATGCTAACAGGAAGGAAGGAACAAAGGAAGGAATGAAGGAAGGAATGAAGGAAGGAAAGGAGAGAGAAAGTCTTTCCTTTCTTGTCCTTTTGTGAGGAACTACTGACCTCTGTGTCTCTGCTGATAATGGCAAATTGGCAGCTCACCACCAAGCAAAACCTCCAGACCTACCAAATTTTAGGTTCCTTTGTAGGCCTACAAAATTTATTCAATTTTTAATTAATTTATTCACACATTTATTCATGTATCCACTCCTTCATTAATCACTTTTTTATCTTCACTGTACGCTGTGGCAAAAACAAACGAGATACAGCTCTCTCCCTTATGGATCTCCCATTGTAGCTGGGCTGGTTGGCCTACATGAAGAGCATATATTGAGGTATTTCCTTTTAAGAGAGGTATGCATGGAGTGCTGTGGTAACATTCTAGAGGGCAAGTTTATTTCTCCTGGGGAAAGGAATATGGAAAGAATGGAAATTGGTAAAGGCGTCACTGAAGAAAGAGTAAGTAATTCCTTAAAAACTGAGAATGTAGGCTTGAAGGACATTCAGGGCTGAGGGAAAACCATGAAGAAAGACAAGGAAGCTTGAAAGTGTTTAATGTCATTGATGGAGGCTATCACTGAAATTTTCTGAATATCTTGTCTGAAGCTTGTACATGGGTCAACATTGTTACCTCTGAAGGTCAGTTGCTTCTCCACATACAACTCTCTTACTTGACGACTCAGGCTCTTCTAGCTCTAATTTTTATATTTCTGTCTCCCCATCATGCCCTCCCAAGGTAAAATTGAGTGGACAGCAGACATGTAAACATAGGCAATTGCTATTTCCTCTCTTCTCCACACACCAAGGTCATCAAATTCAGAAAAAAAAAAAAAATGAGCAGAACCTACAAGGGGGACCTGCCATGATGTTCATTCATTCCTTAGTCCCTAAAGCCAGGGACTACTGGAACTTTGTAACATTCCTTGATAGAAATGACTTTTGAAATTGTCTTTATCATCGATGAGTAAGAGCTTCTATTCTGTTTGAAAAACATACGGTTCAACTAATTTTCCCTTGAAATTCATTTAGGCAAATTAAGAAAAAGAAATCTGCAAATCTCTGCAATCCATTTCACCAAATACCTTTAAGAACAATATGCAGGAGTTTTCCAAAACCCTAAACAAGTAAGGTTTCCCCTTCCTGTTATTAATAGGGAAATATCTACTACAGTTCTGTAAACAGAGCCAAACTGAAACAATTGCATTTAAATGATGTTAGAATTTCCAAAGAAAACCACAGAACAAACTCAGAATTAAGGCGATAATGCATCCCTGTTGTACCTTGGCATAGGAGCAAACATTTTGCAGTGACCATCTGGGATATGTAATATCATAATAAGGGCGAGGGCACCAGCTCACAGAGAAGCCAAGAGGCAACACTTTTTTCCTGCCAACTGTGATATGTTACAGTATGAAGTTTTCTTCCCTAGGAAACCAGCATTTCAAATTTTACAGGGCATTTGAAGACACCAAAATTTTTTTTCACTGCAATACCTCAAATGTCTAAAATAATGCCATTGTAGATGCTCAATAAATATTTATTGATTGAATAAATACTGAAAGTGCCAGCCTTTTTCTATGGTAATAAAAACTTCATGATGCTTTGGGATCTTTTCACTTTCCTTTAAAGGCACTTAAGGATGTATAATTATTTACCCAAGGACAACATTTCAGGTGTGTTGGGAGGAGGTGTAATTTATCAAGTACTATTAAATTTATACACTCAAAAAGCACGCTAAAATGCACTTCTGTTACTACTACTTCTACTAAGAATGTGAAAAGGCAGATTTTAAAAAAGTTCATCAAAATGTCTTGGCCCACATAACAAAAGTACGAGCAACAAAAGAAAGAAATAGATAAATTGAATCTCTTCAAAATTAAAAACTTTTGTGAGGCAAAGGACATGAACAATAAAGTTAAAACACAGCCCACCAAATGGGAGAAAATATTTGCAAGAAATATATCTGATGAGACTTGTATCCATAATATATAAAGAACTCTTACACCTCAATAATTAAAGGACAACCCGATGGGTGCCGGATCTGAACAGACATTTCTGTAAAGAAGATATACAGGAAAAGATGCTCAACATCGTCAGTCATCAGGGAAATGAAAATTAAAATCACAATGAGATATCACTCACACCCACTAGGATGGCTATACTCAAAAAGACTGATAATAACAACTGTTAGTAAGGATATGGAAAAGTCAGAACCTTCACACATTGCTGGTAAAAATGTGTAATGATGCAATGACTTGGGAAGACAGGCTGGAAGTTCCACAAAATATTACGACAGGATCCAACAATTTCACTCCTAGGCATATACTCAACAGAAATGAAAACATACGTCCACACAAAAACATGTACGCCAGTGTTTTTACCAGCATTATTCCTAACAGCCAAAAAATGAACAATCCAAATGCCCATCAATGAATGGATAAATAAAATGTAGTGTATACCTATAATGGACTATTATTCAACAAGAAAATGAAATTAAATACCAATACATGCTACAACATGAATGAAACTTGAAAGCATTATGCTAAGTGAAAGAAGCCAATCACAAATGACCGCATATTGTATGATTCCATTTACAAGAGAAGCCCAAAATAGGAAAATCTATAGACAGAAAGTAGATTAGTGGTTGCCTAGGATTGTGGGTTAAAGAAAGAGTAGAGGAAAAAGGGGTGACTTAATGGGCATGGAGGATTCTGCAGGGTGATGAAAATGCTCTAAAATTGATTGTGGTGATGGTTGCACAATTCTTATTACACTAAAAACCACTGAATTGTTCACTTTAAACAGGTGAATTGTATGGTTTGAGAATTATATCTCAATAAAGCTGTTATTTAGAAAAATGCCTTTGCTTTTTTCTTTTTTTTTGCGGTATGCGGGCCTCTCACTGCTGTGGCCTCTCCCGTTGTGGAGCACAGGCTCTGGACGCACAGGCTCAGCGGCCATGGCTCACGGGCCCAGCCACTCCGCGACATGTGGTATCTTCCCGGACGGGGGCACGAACCCGTGTCCCCTGCCTCAGCAGGCGGACTCTCAACCACTGCGCCACCTGGGAAGCCCTATCTTTGCTTTATTATTAAGTTATTCTAGTGACCTGATTAATATAATTTTTAAAATTTAAAATTATCAAATATTTTAAAATTAATATAGTTTTAAAATATTATTTTAAAATTAATATAATTTTTTAAATGAACAAAGGATTGGTATGTTGATCCAGCCTTGTGTAAACTCAATGAATTGCAGAGTAATCAACTTTTTTATATTTTGTATCTGAGTCTCAGCATGAATAAAACCCTTCAAAAAGACAAATTCAGGTTTTTTTCTCAGTGAAGATTTAAATGAATTTTGAATGGCTTGGAATGATCTCTAAATATTTTACTAGATGCCATAATTATTTCACTTATTTCCAAAGTGAAACAATTTTATGCCATGCCATTAAGAGCATCATGAAAAGGAAATTTTATTAACATCTTTTTCCGTTCACTATAAAGCAAATACATAATTAAGTGTGGCTTCCTTCAAATACTAATATACAAAAGTATGTCATATATTATAACTAAATAAAGCACAGTTCCATTTTTTAAAAACTCTAAGTAATCCAATAAATTTAAAATAATCCTGGTGGTGTAATGTTCTTTATAAAGATAGATATATATCTAAAATAGTTTTATAAAAACATACCTTTTGGAAATATATATATCCAAATATATGTACATATCTCCCAAAGATATATTTTTATAAAGCTATTTTCCTACTATCAAGCTGAATATTATTTATGCACTAAGGTCATATGAATTTGAAACTGAACGGAATAGTACAGATTCTCATCCCAGACACTCCTTTCACATATAAAAAAACTGAGATCTAAAGTGGTTACGTTTTGTCCAAAATCATGATTGGGAAACCCTTTCTTTGAAACCAAGTTCCCTATTCTCAAGGAAGTGATGATCTCACCATAGCAAAATTCCAAAAACAGAAAATTCACCATTTGAAAATCTATCAGCATGTAGATGGATACTAAGTTTATAAACATCTGTTGGATGTTTCTATACTTGAAAAAAATATATACATATATTTGTTCATTTCCATCACTGATATTGTTTTCAAGTTTTAAGCTCCTAGAAGGCAGTAATCACATATGTCTACTTAACAGTTGACATGTTCAACTTCACCTACTGTTTATCTGAGCACATATTTTAAGGAATGATGATCAATGAGATGAAAGCACAATATGGTAATAATTTAATAAAATGACTTAATTACCAATGGAAGGCTTAAGAAAATCTCCATGCAGATGAGTCAATAAACTCCCCATGAGGAAACCCAGCAGAGTTACACTTTGAAATAAAGGATTCTTTACAAACCTGTCTCATTAAAGACAGCATTGGCAGAGCATCCACCAACTCTACCATGACCCCTGAAAGAAACTCATGAAATTAAATAATGGCTGGTGTAATGGCTTTACACCAGGCGTGGCTAGTGATCATTTTTCTTGCACCTTCTCCTTCACATTCATATTTTCCCAGAACTTTACTCCAAAAATTACTCCTTTCTCTTAATCAAACCTCCAGCTGTCTCTAAAACTTGTTTATCTGTTTCATACTAAGGTGTGAGTTGCTAATAGGTTTAAATCTAGGGAGTGAGGTCTCAAGAGGAATTCACATTTTAAAAGTGAGGTGCATTTTGCTCAAACTTCCACTAATATAAAGAGTGAGTGTGATCCTTTGCTATATCAGCAACACTGTGCCCCAACCTTCTCTGGGGGCCACCAAAGTCTCCTGACCCCCTACATTCCAGAAATCAGGGGTCAGCAAGTGGGTGCCCTGCTTGTGAAAAGCTGGTGACCTCTGGGAGGGAGCTTGTATGGATGCAAGTGTTAATTTTCAAAATGTGACTGGTTGTGATAGCAGCAACCTCACCTCATCACAATGTCCCTTGGAATGTTTTCTGAGTAAGGGGTCTAAAAGTGATCTGTCATCACTGGTCAGTGGTACAAGCAGCTCATTCTTATATCCTTGCCCTTCCCCCACAGACCCGAAACAAAACATCCCACTCTGCCCTCCTCTTCTTACATTTGAATTTTCATGTGTTCAACATTTGTCAGGTCTTCACCTTCAATGACATGGTCAAGGCACCAAGAAATTATATTTAACACATCAAAAATGAATACCAGGCCCATTTCCCCATGTCTTGTAATCATAAGCTACAAAATTTGTGTCTGGAGTATGCATGTGTGGGCCTATTCTTGTAACAACATTTATAGACACTTCAAATAATTCCCCTCCAAAGCCATAAAAGGGTTTAGTAACACACTTTAATATATAATTTCTTAAGCATTTTTTAATAAAATACAGATATATAATTATAATTATCAATGCCTGTATGTCATTTAATATAATGATAAAAGGCTAGTTTTTGAAGTGACATGATGATTAATATTTACAGTAAAACCTAAAGGAAACAGCATTTGTACAATATTGCTAAATCGAAAAGAAAAGATTAAAAATTCTACTTGTATTGCAGTGTCATCTCAAATCACAAAGAGCAAAAAGGAAAATTCTCATCTTAGTAATGCATATAGGTATAGATCATTACTTTCTATGTTTTCTCCAGATGGAAAACTCTCTTGTTTTCCTTAAATTATACCAAGCACTGAGGTGGGATGTACTCATAATAAGGACTTTCCCCAAATCTTTGCCAAGTTATTAATATCATACACAAACATCTTATGTAGATCTACCTATTGGATATATGTCATGTGCCTTCATGCTAATTTTAAATTTAAAGATCAATACTAATTTGACAAACTGTTAGAGAACCCATGAGGAAATTTATCAGTATATATAAACAGAGTCACATTCTGTGCAAATACTGTTTAAATAGTAATCTCCCTCAATATGTAACAGCCATGCTGTTTTAAAGTAAAGAAGCAAACCAGGAGCTTCGCCCTAGCCCCATCTAACCTAGAGAAGGGTTAAAGCCATTCTGTTTAGCACTGAAACACACTGCTTTCGCTTGGCAAATATATGAAATGTAGTGAGTCAATGGACAGACACATGATTTTATCCTCAATAGATATACGGTAATGCTCTTCACCTTGCATTCTTAGCCTTTCCTATTCATCTCGTTATGTGCTATCAAAGGTATACATGCTTTGAAACCCTGTATACATTGTTTTAGGGGTTTTTAAAAAATAATGCTGTTTTCATTTTTTTTTCCAGTTTCGAGGTTAAAAATGATGTTGAGGTTAAAAGTTTTACAGCTCCTTTATCATAATTGGTATCTTCCTCCTTAGTCTTGCAAGAGGAACTTTATAGTAATGGGCTTTGGCCTTTGCACTGCAACCCCCAAAAGACAGATTGCTGGAGATAACCCCCTGAAATTCCTTACAGCGTTATTTAACACCATGAAGGCCTAGAATCTATCTGTTTTGAGAAAGACTCAGACAAAGGGACAAGGTTCAGGAGGGGGGAAGGTTTCAATTTGTAGGAGTTATGAGACATAAATAAGTAGCATAAATGCCTTTTTCCCTTACTTATAGACCATGGGTCAGGAATCTCAAAGCAAGGTGGAAAAAAATCCTGAATTAAAAAAAAAAACAAACACTATAAAAACCTAAGGGATAGCTAACAATATTATTCTTCTTGATTTAAAAAGCTAGACGTTTCTCATTGGAATCAAAGAATTTGAGGTGGATTTATTTTCTTTTTGCCATTCCATTCATATCATATATTCCTTCCCTGGTGAAACCTGGAATTTAAAAATGTCTATAGGACATTCTTTAGTAGTCTACTTGATACTAAATAAGATGAGCAAAAAATCCAAAATACTGGAAATTTATTCTCTGCAGATGAATAAATACCTCTTACATGTCCAATAGAAAGTGAAAAAAATCACAAGCCTTTCCATTTTCCTTAAGAAAGTAATTATTATGGATTATGAATTTTTATAGGACCAAAGTCACCTAATACCTGTGATAAATAAGAGCAAGTAGGAACACAAAAGCTAATCCTTCATGATTAATACCTCAGTACTATTACTAAGACTTCTACTGACTTAGGTTCTCACATTGTGTCCAAGAATAACAGAAATCACAAGACTCTGTGTGCTGGTTACTGCTGGTTATCAACCCTCAAGTAAGAAACTGTGTAGAGCATTTTCCTGATAAATTAAGTTATACGTCTTAGTCTGGTTAGTGTCATTGCCAAGTTTTAAGTTTGCTGTTTGGTTTTTTAAAAAGTATGAGAACTTTGGTTAAACATACTACATTTATGTCAATACTCTGTGTAACTGGGGGGGAAATAGAGGGAGGATGTGGTTTCGTAGGCTGCAAAACTCCACATGCCATATACAGTATACATATGTACCAAAGGTAATTACAATCTCACCATGAGAAAGTCAAAAAAAAATCAGTGGGCCTTCATTTTCTATTATATGTACATTTTACAAGCTACTGATAAGTTTCTTTTCATATTGCTTTCCAAAAAGAAAAAACAAGGAAAACGAAGAAAGAATATACATTAGCCAGATTCCAATGTAGTTTAACTTAAAGGCTTCATCAGACCATATGTGCAGACACTTGAGATGATGAGAGAGTTAAGCTTCCTAGGGTCCTAGAATCAAAGAAACTCTGCTGACCCCCACTGCTGAGCAGGTGCACTCCTTCCACGGGGGGCAACATCTGCCGATCCGTCATGGTCCCACTCGGTGAGGACCCCAAGAAACTTCCTTGGGAAGAAACAATTTTCTCAGGACTGGCAGCCAGTTTGGGGGATGTGGAGAAGTTATATCCATACAAGGCACAGGGGCTGTGTAACCTGAACGTGTTATAGGAACCCTGGTGTGTCTGGTTAGCAGCAAAGGCGTTGCTGGGGGGTGAAGGCATGATGTACTGGAGCTGGGGGGACATCCCTGAAATCTGCATGGACAAGCTGGTCTGTGGGCAGCTGAAGGTGTCCGCATCCGTGCCGCCCACGGACATGTTCACCGAGGCGCTGCCGCTCACGCCCACGTACGAGGGAGTCCTGGGCGGGGCGAAGGTCTCGCCCGTCTGATTGGTGAGCCTGTTGTAGGTCTCGGCCAAGGACGTGCTGTATCGGTTGAGGGTTAGGCTGGAGCGGGCGCACGCGGAGTAGTCAGCCGGGGACAGACTACACAGCTGGCTGGTGTTGGGTCCCAGATGGAAGGCTGGAGACGAGCAAGGTGAGCCGGACAGAAGATGAGGATGGGTGGCTGCAACGCCATTCCCAGAACCTTGGAGTAAGGTGGAGGAACCTGTATTTCCTACAAAAGAAACTGAAATGTAAAGAGCATCTTTTCCTTTCAATTGTGTACACGTGAGCTAGACGGACTTGTTACAAGGGGCGGGTACAAAGACGAAAAGGAGATGGTCTTCGCTCTCAGGAATTGTAATTTAATTGAATTCAGACTGAAATATTTTAAACACAGATCCTCTCAATATTTTCAAAGACATTATCTCCCCAAGGAGTGATTTTGTTTTTTCCAGAAGTATTAGGACACTATCACATAGAATTTTCACATTTTCTCCCTCAATTCGCTTTCTCAAAGTTTTCTCATTTTTTAATAATAAACACTACAAATACTGACTTTCCTGGCAACTTTAGAAAATATAAATTTCATCTTACTCTGTATCTTGTTCCAAAAGTTCCATCACCTCACTTCTACCCAACTTTTACTCTTTCTTTCAGCAGAGCTTCCTCTGGAGCAATATATTTTCTTGCAAGAAAAAAGAAGGAATTCACAGAAAAGAGCCAAATTGGTCAAAGACACATCCTGCCTCAAACAAACTTGCAACTTCCCACTGCAAGCTTGTGTGCATCAATGACTGTACCACTCAGGGCTACTGAAATAAGGCAACGGTCTAGAACTTTATTTTTTTTATTGGAGTATAGTTGCTTTACAATGTTGTGTTAGTTTCTGCTGTACAACGAAGTGAATCAGCTACATGTATACATATCTCATTTCCAAACAGAAAATGGTTTGGTGAATCAAGTGCTAACACAAGAGCAGAGGTCCAGCAAATAAACAGTCCTGTGAAATAGAGAGGGGGGTTAACCCTGCATCCAATCAATAACAGTGGTAGAGGCTGACTCCCGCCTCTGGATTTGCTGACAGATTGATGTTTGCAACTTGACGGAACTTAGGGAGAGAAGAGAATTCCAATGGGCTGGATGGGTTGTAAAACCTTCATTGCTCTAGTGACAGTGTTTTATATAGCTTCTCAAAATAATCTAAAAGCCCAATCTGCCCAATGATAATTATCTAAAACCCAGCAATGCTAAATTCTCAATGGGGTGCTGGGCAGGATCAGGCATAAAATGCGTGAGTGCAGGAGTGGGCTGCAAGTCCTACCTACCAAGTAGAGTAGGAAGTGTCATCCCTTTCCGTGCTGCTCTGTCTGAGGAAACACCAGCCCTGGGCTAGTAGGAAATACTCAAAGGGGAGCTCAGGGAAGGTTGCCTCAGTGTGCCTGACCTTCTCATCATAAATACAAGAGAACCCTGCCTAGAGGCAATTCTGCTGAAGGAAGAGGAAGCTGGCAAGAAAGGGTGAACCAGGACCAGCATCGGCAGTTATCTGTGAAGTAAGCCTGGTACCAGGGCCAACTGGTCTACTACCTCTAATTTTAAGAAGAGATTTAGGGTAAAGTAAAGGATATGAAATATATAAACTGCCTAAAACATCCAAGACTTAACCTTTGACCACTACGGCCATTTTCCTGGCCCATCCCCATACCAGACAGAAAAGAGAGGGATCCTGTAATGGGAGGATGTTGGTAATGAGGTTGCCATTATAGAGGACAAGCAATGACTTGTGCAGTTTTCAGTGCCTGAGCATCTAGGCAGGACCTGGCTGTATACATGACCCAGGAGACTTTTTTTTTTTTCGTTTTTTAAGACTTTTTTTTGATGTGGACCATTTTTAAAGTCTTTATTGAATTTGTTACACTATTGCTTCTGTTTCATGTTTTGGTTTTTTGGCCAGGAGGCATGTGGGATCTTAGCTCCCAGACCAGGGATCGAACCTGCACCCCCTGCATCGGAAGGTGAAGTCTTAACCACTGGACCACCAGGGAAGTCCCTGACCCAGGAGACTTTGTGATTTACCTTGCTTGGGAATTCCAGGGATATCTTCAAAGGTAAGGGTCCGTAGTGAAGGTCTCCAGAATGCATATGACTCCACAAGGGCTTCCAAACCCATTCTAAATGGAAGGGTCAGGATGGGGGTGAACAGAAGAAGCCCAGTTAGGAGCAGTTGGAGTTTTCAGCCATAATAAGCAGCTCAGAAAACACCACTGGTGTTGACAGTGGCCCCCCACATTGGCAGGTGAGGAGCTTGGCACAAACAGAAAAAAAAATGGTTCAGAGATGAGCTACTATTCTGTCACCAGGAGCACAAGAGGATGGAAAACCACCCAGGATGTCCTGTTAACGTTCTCAGAAAACTTAGCTGATCTCAGGGGATAAAAAGCTGTACCCTTCTACTAGGAAGTTGGGGTGAAGAGAGTCCATCCTAGCTGCTGTGAGTCCAAGGCTTTGCTGTGATCTGGAGCTCCTCCTCTCTCTCTGTTACACCACTCTCCCTCTGATGCAGAGAGCTCTGCCACAAAAGCACGCCCTGTAAAGAGGCATTTCTAGCCATCATTCGGTGCCTCGGCAGCCGGCTGAGAAGAGCACTTCTCCAAAAAAACTGACTTCTCTCTCAGAGGCATGATCACCACACCCAGGGCAGCCAGGGTGGGCTCTGGGGAAGAGGCGGGCAGCCCTGGCTTCTCAGCCCAGCCTGCAGGATGATCACAGGAAGGTGATCTCACAGGGCGCTACAGTATATGGAGCTAGTATCAGTATCAGACATTATTTTAAAGCCCCTACATACACTTAATGAATGGACACTTAGAGAGACAGGATAACTTCATTATGGGCTACTTACATATGTATATTTTAAAACAAGGGTGACTACTCTAAATACATAATAAATGTATGTATCTCCTACCGTAAGTGATTCAGATATCACTTCCATACATCAGATAACTAAGTCCTCCAGGTCATAGAAATGAGGCCCTTCACTCAACTAGCACATCCTCAAGGCCTCACCACTATTTCCTCAACCATCTCAGTGCTAAGCACTTTGTTAATCTAGGTAACATTGTGCTTTTCATGAAACATATAGCTCCACTGTAGGAAATGCCTGATTCCTGAGTGTCAAACAGCACACGAACATCTCTTGTGATTGTCAGATACAGTTTTATTTAATACAGATAATCTGTATTTAATGCTGATATTAAAGACAGGGTCTATCTTTAATAGCTTCGATTCCCCAAGTCATGAGCTATGAACTAAGACTAGAGAAAACCCCCTCACAGAGTCACACCCCCTATACAACATGGCGAGAGCTCTCTAAAGACCCATGGTAAGTGACCTGTGCGTGCAGATAAAACCATCTTCCCCTGCTTGCCCTGGGCTGCCCTGAGCATGAAGGACAGAGTCTGGCTTCAGATGGAATCAGTGTGAGTCAGAGAGAGGACTATTTTGTGGTAAGGACACTGGATTGGAGATCAGGAGAACAGGGCTGTGACTACAACCCACTAACCTTGAGTAAATGTTTGAAGCTCCCTGGACTGCAGTTTCCCACAAAGTGAGGATTGGAATACAAAGCTTTAAACCCTCTCCTAGCTCTAAAGTTGTTTACCACTAAGTGATTTTTTTCCAAAAGAGACATGCTATCTGTGGCTGACTACAAACCAGATCCAAGACCACTCTACTCAGCAATATTTTATGTACATTAAAGTACTGACTGGGGAGAAGTTTGGCAGCCTGGTCAGTCCCAAAGCCCCACATAACCTGCAGGTTTCATTTAATACTCAACTTATGAATGCTGGGTGCTGATTACTCTATTTTTAGCTTGTACTAATACTCAATTTTTATGACTTTCTAGAAACAAGCTTTTGTAAGCTAAAGAAGTTAGGACACAGTTTTGTATAAACTGCTTTGTTAAACCTCATAGATGAGTTTTCGTAATTGTAGTTTTAAATATTCAGGATACCAAAGTAGTCCTGGAGTGATCTCAAGGGGAATTTACAAAGAGGTAATTCATGAGCATCTATGGGACCTAGAAATTTATTAGCTGTGGAGATGAGCATCAGTGCATTATTTGCTTTAGCAGTGTAAACTTTATGATGCTTCAAACACAAACCCACAGACCAAATTTTTAGGGAGAAGTTATTGATCCTCACAAAAATATAACCCTAAGCTTTAAAGGGATGCTCTGAAGGTGACAGATCTACATGTGATCTGATTTGGACCTATTGATATTTTTCCTGAAGCTGTTGTTTCACACTGCAAGTTCTAGAAAGGATTTCAGATATTTTGCAGGAAACAGTTATAAAATATTTATTAGCTGAATCTGGACTTTTTTTTTAAAAAAGCCTTCATTTTCTCCAGTAATGGAGACTTTTCCCATCTAGTTAAAGAAAAGATAAAAGACGCCTCCTGCAGGAGTGTAGCCAAGACGGTAATTTATACAAGATGCTTTTGAACAATTTCCACATTTTATCACCTCGCTAATTTATGCTATCAAATGGCCAAGTTTATTTAGTAAAATGGTTAAGTTTTTCCTGAAGTATTTAAAGAGAAGAAATTTTTGTACCTTCCTGAGTAAAACATTTTATAGGGTCAACCCTAAGGCCTAACTGAAGAATGAAACTATTCTCAGCACATAAATTCTCCTTCACGTAACAAATGTCTTGCAGGAGAGCTTTTAAGGGCTGAAGCTACTGATTCCTATAAAATAGGCTGCAGAACCATAAATAGCCAGGAAGGTATAATTTTTAATTAAATTGTTTTATAAAGTTAAAAAAAATCATAAGCCCAAGTTTCTTTCTTGTCCTGCATAATTTGTTTATTTCATGTCTAGGGAAAAATAAAAACAGAATGTGTATTAAAAAGCAGTAACAACAGTGCAAGAAAACTGGGGGTATTAAATAAATATTTTGAATTTTTTCTCATGGGCTTTTTTCTCTATTAATATATGAAAACATATCACCCCTCCCCCAAGTCCTCAGCACCAACGCACCTTCCTGGTCTTACAGATAACTTTTTTTTTAAAGGAAAATAATACATAAGTTAGAAATCTTTAAAGCTGACCAAATTCTCTCTTTTCATTATAAGTGTCTTTTGCATTTATCAGAGGAAAATGTTAAAATCAGATTTTTTTAAAACTGGGAACACTGATTCATAGATATTTAGCATTCCAAAATGGGCACTGAAGAGCTTTTCCATGATAAGCAGGAGAAGTCATTTAAATGAGAAAAAAAGTGAAACTATTCTTTCACTAACAAGAAAGCTATGTATAAGTTCAACATGTTTTTCCTATACTAAGATATTGTTTAAACATTTGGAGTAAAATAAAAATTTTAAATTTTAACAACCTTTAAAAAGTGTTAAAACATAATTTATTATTTTTTGCATGTCCATTAAAAACTTTAAAAGGTTTAGAGTCAGGCAATAAACAGTAGCAAGCACCATGGATGCCACGCTTATATACTCCTGAAACAGCCAAAGGGAAGAAAAAATTTCTATCAAACCTAGCATTTGACCTCATGGTACCAAACAGGAGACTTAGTGGTTTATTTTCACCAATGCCTCTGAGTTTTTTTCACTGATCAAATTTTAAAAAACTAACGTTTTTTTCATTGTGCTGACTTATCTAGAATTCTTCCTGAAACCTTGTAATATGTATCTTATCATCTCACTTCTACTTATAGGCTTATCCACTATGACTACTACCCAAAATACACCTTTAAAAATATGTTTAAAGTTATTGCTTCAAAAACGAACTGACAGTAATGTGCAACATGATAAATATAATGAACACTGCTGTATGTTATACAGGAAAGTTATTAAGAGAGGAAATCTTAAGAGTTCTCATCACAAGGAAAAAAATTGTTTTTCTATTTCTTTAATTTTGTATCTATATGAGATGATGGATGTTCACTAAACTTATTGAGGTCATCATTTCATGATGTATGTAAGTCAAATCATTATGCAGTACACCTTAAACTTAGGCATGCTGTATGTCAACTGCATCTCAATAAAAGTGGAAGAAAACAAAAAAAGACTGCGTACAAGCCATGTGACCCCCCAATGTCAACAGCAGTGAGATCTTTGCTAGAGCCATCCTACAGGAGAGCCTGGACTTAGTTCCTGGCTGTATAGTCTCAAGCCTAAATGCTGCCCTCCTGGAGTTTCAGTGAGTTTTAATAAATTTATTCTCTGCTTTAAAAAAAAAAAAGAACTGAAAGAAATGCAAGGGTCATAAATAGATAAATACTCTTCTGCTATAACCAAAACCACAAGAAGATTCCATCAAAGTATTTGGCGAGGTAGAAAAGGAGTCATCCCAGGGGCTTCCTTCAGTCACCTTACCAGTGACCACCCCAGTTACTAGATTATTCAACTTTCAGAAACTCCTCTGAAAAGCAAAGTTAACCACGAGCTAATGCAACATAACAAAAGCCAAGCAAAGTTTTTCTGCACATGGAAAGAGACATCTAAAATGACAGAATAATCTCAATACAGCAGACAATGTATAGCAGGAATACCTGCAAATCTTCCTACAGCGTGAAGCACTGTTACCAGTCTTGTTGATCTGCCTGCGCTAAGTTAAAGGCTACTCCACTCTCATACATTTTAGCCCTCACATTGCATGGTGTTTAAATGAATCATTGCATATGAAGATGAAATGCAAGCATTTGAGTTTATTCTGAGAAAAGGTCTCTATCTACACTACCTTGCCCAGCTAATCAGCTGAAAGAACTAAAAGTCTGCACTACTGCTTGATTGTTTTCTCTCTACAATTTTAAGTGAAATTGTTCCTAAAATAAGATAATCGGGGATTTTGATCTCATGTAGACACCGCCTATCAATACCAAGTTTTCAAGAAGTATTTCTGTTGTAAAGTGATAAAAAAAATGTCTCAAATACTTTTTAAAAACAAAGTGCTTTTAAAAACATTTAAGTCAAAATCTTACTCTGAAAGGGCATCTGGAGAACGTTAGTCTATTATTACTATCAACAGTTATTTTAGAAAACATTGCACCGAACTGTATTGGGATAGAATCATATCAATAAATTAAAAAACTCTTGGCACACAGACTAGGGTGGTCTGCTTTTTGATAAAAAGTAATAGAGTAGAATTCATTATTGTAGCTCTCCCACTTAGTACAAACACCATAAAACACGACACAGAAAAAATAAACAAGTGTGTGGCTGTCAGTAGAGCCAAGATAAATTTGGAAACCAAAGCACATCAGCTGTCTTGGCAGTGAGGAGTAGTCTCATATTCTAGTTGGAAATCTGAGTGAACAAGAGACTCTGTCCTATTTCAAAGACAGATCAATACATAATTGTGACATCACTAAGCAAATTCTAAACCAAGAGCAGATGCAGAGAGTATTTTGATTTGGGATATTAAAGGCCCTGGATCTTGAGGGGCAGGTTTCCACAAGGCCCCTTCAGAGGCAGCATGCACTGTACACCCTGAGAACTTCCGTTTTGACCCCAGCATTTCACATCAACATTAACCTTAGAAATGGGCAAAATGCCACACCCAAAATAAGTTACATCCAAGGCTCAATGATATTAGTAAATTTAAATCCTCATCAGAAGTGATTTCAAAACCATGTCAGTAAATTTAACTGTTTACTTTGTAATGGAAAATTCACAATAAAAAATCAAATATATTTATCACAGCCAGAATGTTTTTCACTAAGACTCACCTGTTACGCCCAGAGTCTCGGAAGCCTTTGGCAAAGGGATTCCTATCTATCTTCAGGCGAGTAATCTGCAGAGCAGAAAAAAAAAATCACGTCAAGTCTTATTATAAATGCCAAGGAAGGTTATTAAAAATGGAAATGATGGAAGAACTATAAGTAACTCCAAAATTAACTGTCAGAGGATGTACTGTGTTCTTCTTCCCTATTATATTAGTAGCAAAGCTACATGAACATTTCAGAAATCATCTAGACATTTATTTGCTATGAAAAGGACATTCCCCCGCCTCTATTCAAGTTCTGTAATAGATAAAGTTTGCTTTGCTTTTTATAAACCTGAAGAAGGAGATTCTGAATCATCTGTTGATAATTTGCCCTTTGTTTGACAATCTCTCTAAACTAAAGTTCTTCCCTTTATTAACTCTGTGACGTGTGTCTGTTTCTCTTGCAGTAGTGGTGATGGGGAACAGCTAATATCCAGCTTCTATTTAACAGCCATTTATACGCTTGAATGTTGTTAACCTTCTTCAGAAATAGGCAATATACATTCCTTTAACTTTGTCTCTCCTTGAATCATCTTTATGGCTCTCATCTCCTCTTTTATCTGTGGAGTCGTGACCTGGTCAGAGCACTACAGTTAATGTCTAACCAGAGGTAACCATGACTTGAAGGTTCTAATGGGATTCAATCTTATATATGTAGGAGAAATAAATAATGGCTTCATTTTAACTACAGTTGTAATTTGTTGACTCACAACCAGATTTTTGCCCAGGAAGACCCCAAGATTTGAGGGAAACATTTTTGCAAGTGGTCTAATTGTCTCCATTAAAAACAACTTTTTTTAGTTATACCATCCTGAAATTGACACTAATAAACAACATCCCATTTGTTTCTTACCAGATCTCCACTTTGCCCAAAGGAGTTAACAGCCTATTTTCTAAGAAGCACATCATGCTTTGTTTTCTGTGTTCCCTGGTTTAGTGGAATCTCCAAAGTTAATGAACATCCTTCTTTCTTATTGTGCCATTTTGGCCAAGGACAAATGAACACTGTTGGACGACACTAAGGCAAAGAAAGGCACCCTTGGAAAGTTGTCTGCTATCTCCCTATATTACGCTGTGTATGCTCTCAACCATCTGCCAATCAGCCATGCAACACCTGAGGTAGGTGTACTCCATATGCTACTGTCTTAGTTTGTGGATAAAACTACATTATAAATGTGATCATGTAAGAGTCTGCTAAGTAGTTCACCATGTCTGCCACTCTGCCATCGAAAGAATTCATTATAGCTCAATTATCTGTTCATTTAAATCATGTTTAACGAACATTTAATAACTTAAGTGGTTCATTTAAAATAGTATTTTAAAAAAGAGTACAGATTTATATAATGGTGCCTTGTCTAAATATAGGTTTATCACAATGACTATTATAATGATTTTTATTACTGACGTCACATCTGTTGAGTGCATACCACGTATGCTGTAATATGAGTTTTGTGCATATTATTTTATTGAATTCTCATAGCAACTTAGATGTAGTTATTATCCCAATTTTATGTTTCTTTTATACTGGGTTAAGTTTCCTATGATCATAAGGTTAACTGGCCGTAGAACTGGGATAGCACCCCAGGCTTTAGAGCCCACACTGGTAGCCACCAAGCATGGGCTGCTTACCAATTTTCCAAGAGTTCTTCAAAATAGCAGCCAGGAAGTTTAAAAAAATGAACATGGTTTTTCATTATCAATTTTCTTTTCTTCTAATTTTTCCATCCTCTTAATTGATTTGTCAACATTTGTGAACTGGAGTTAGTCACCAACATGTACCAAAAGCCCACTGCAGCTCGTTTATTGTATCACAGAGGCTAGTAGAAAATACACTTTTAACACAGTTAATTGGGTGTATTGGAGAGAGACAGACAGACAGACAGAGAAAAAAGATGAACTGGGTAACAAATGCCTCTGCTCTTTTCTCCCCATGCATTATATTCTTCCTTTAAAAAAAAAACTCATTTTCTACACCTGACATATTTTAAGAATATCTTCCTAATTATCTCCAGCCCTTTTAAAGGTTAATTTCATGTTCCCTCCCAAAAGCCTGTATAGAAGTGTGACAACATGAGTATGAGAGGACAGGACAGCCTGGGCTGTGGGACAGGTGTCGCCACATGGACGAGAACAGATGAGCCTCTCAGCCCTAATGGAGGATGCAGAGGACAGGATCCAAATCTCCTAAGAAGCTTTAAAACAACAGAAAACACAACAGAGAGTTTATAAAGCCTAAAATTGTTAACTGAGATGTATATAAATGTAAAGAGAAGTGGAAACCTAAAATAATTCTGCTGACCGTTGAAATTAAAAAAAAAATCTACCACGGACCACATCAGCCTCAACTCCATTGCTATTTCTTATCAAAACTGGCCAGAATTGCATGGATCAAATAATTGCCTCAATTCAATTCTCCACCTGCTTGACACAGCCTTAAAGAAGTATATATACTTACTCATATAGAAAAGAAGTATTTCACTTCTCAAATTATCTCTAATTTTATGAAAGGATTACTCCACAATCGCTCATCTCTCAGACTATAAGCATATGCATCACCCTCTATCACAATTAAAGCATATCTTGAAAGAAATAGCCCTTTTGTATATATATACTAAAATGACTGCATAGGATAAATGCTTCTGAAATACTTCCCATAATATATGGATATTAGCTTTAAAATAAAGTGAGCTGTCAAATCCCATGCCCTGTGACACAACTCACTTTCATATTCTACATGTCTATTTCCTAGTCAATACACATGCTTTCTAATTTTAATTATGACATCAGGATTCAATGTCTCAAAATGGAAAGTAAACCTGCCAGTCATGAGACACACTCTGGTCTAAAGAAATCCTCACTAGAGTAACTTTACATGGGGAATAATGGATAAATAATTGTTATTACAATACATATATATTCTGGATGTCATACATGGCAAATGCTTTATGACAATTCATAACATTTAGATACAGTGAAAAGAAGAGCTAGCTTTCAATCTGCACATGAAATTAAAAGTCTAGGAAGATCCCAATTCTGAGAACAGTACCTGCTGATTCTGATAGGCGGTGACAGTGGTGAAAACAGTTTCTGGAAAGGAGAATGCCTTCACTCCCTCCCCAGATGGAACAGGCTTGATGGGAGAAAGATCATCTCCACAGTCTTTACGGATGACATGGACTCGCGGTTGGTATTTGTGCATAGAATGAAGAATAATCTATGTCAAGGAAAGAAAAGCCAAATTTGTCAGCAACTTCTGCCTTGACTAAATATTTAACGTACAAAACGAATCCCAGTTGGAAATAAAAATATCCAAGGCTCTGAAAGTGCCAATTTAATAAAGTATATCAAAATTGGACTGAGACTGCTAGGAAGCTGTTTGCAAAGTGTGCATAAAAATACAAACGAAAAAAGTAATCACTATTTTGGCGGAACCCTATGTATAACCATACGAATGTAACATCAAATTTTCTGTTTCTGAAAACACAAGAATAAATTCATAAGCCTTTTATTTATAATGAGCCTAATGGAACACAGAGTCCAAAACAATAAAACTAAGAATGAGATTGAAATGATTATTTGAATTCTACCACACCCATCCCCTAAAAATAAGTATTTGCACACCAAAGCTTTCTTCAGAAACATTTTTCCCTTGTTAGTGACCACAACATGTCTATTCAAGGGAAAAGGGGTTTTAAGGATACCCCAGGGTGTGACTTATGTGTGGCTCACAAAGTCTCTGGTTTGCCTGGAGAGCCCAGTGTCCGTGCTCCCATCATAACAAGGCTTCCAAAACCCAGATGCCTGGAGATGCAAAAGCTCTCAGACTCAGCTAGGGGAATCTGATGATATGGTTCAACTGCCTTCTGCCCAAAGAGTCCACTTCTGAGAATTTATCCTAAGGAAATATTCCAAATCCAGAAAAGCGTTTCATATACAAAGATGTGCAGCGCACCATTTATAACAGTGGAAAAACTATAAACCACTGACATGAGTAGATTGGTTAGGTAAATGAAAGTCCACACAGTGGGACACAACATTATTCAGCCGTTACTAACGCTTTTAGGACATTTTTAACCACATAATGAAACGCTTCTTTTTAAATGTTAAATTAGAATAAAGGATCCAAGTTGTTTTTCAACTTATCATAACTACATAAAAGTAGACAGTAAAAAAAAATAAAAAAATAAATTAAAACAAAAAAAGTAGACAGTAAGAAGGACCCATACAAAGATATGAAGAGTGGTCATAGCTCTGGATGATGGAATTGTGCGTGAATGTTTTCTTCTTCTTTATATGTTTTATACTGTCAAGGTTGAGGAGGTCGGGTAAAGAAATAGCCCTAACCCTCTATGCCTACTTTTTGGAGATCAGCTCGGTGCTTTGTGACCATCTAGAGGGGTGTGATAGGGAGGGTGGGAGGGAGACACAAGAGGGAGGGGATATGGATATATATGTATACATTTAGCTGAGTCACTTTGTTATACAGCAGAAACTAACAAAACATTGTAAAGCAATTATACTCCAATAAAGACGTTAATAAATAAATAAAATGCAATGTGTGATTCTGGATTGGAACCCAGACAGGAAAAAACATTACTAAAAAGACATTATTGTGACAGCTGGAAAATTTTGAATATGGACTGTGTATTAAAAATAGTATATGTCAATGATTTAAAAAAAAAAGAAAGAAAGAAATAGCCCTATCCAATGGGATTTTCTATTTGCTGCCAGGAATCCAAATTAAGGTATTCGCTAATGAGTTTAGTTAATGAATCTATATCTTTCCTGAGCTATACAATTTGAATTCAGGTTTTGAGGAGTTAGGAATTTGGAGAAATACTTAAACAAAGGTCTGGGGAAAAACACAGTGGTTGGTTGACCTGCCTCATGTTTTTCAGGATGTGCGCAGTTTAATAAGCCAAATTCAGAATCACTGGTCAGCCCAAACACAACTAGCCCTCTACCTGTAGGGTGTGTTTGCTGCCCCTAAAGGATGTCTTTACACTCTGTTATTAACCAACAGTTTGGGGGAGTTTTTAACCCTAAAATTTTCTTTCTATCAGTGGAGGAAATGCCTGGATAGCAGATCTAATGATGGTACCCACCAGACGTTCTTGGTGGAACAACAGCATGAGTCTGAGGAAAGGACAAGAGGGGACAATAGCCTTCATCATCACCCAGGGACACACAACACAAATCAGCAACCTCTGGAAAAGTCCTTTTCCAGGTTTAAAAAAGGACAGAGTTTCAACTAACTCATTCATGGCTCACAAAATCAGTTTAAAGTGTTGCAACTGGAATTTTTTTAAATAAGTAAGATTAGAAAATAAAGCAGAACAATAGAGTGTGCTGCTTGTAGTAAGGATAGGTACTGTTTTCCAAAACACTGTCTGTTTTCTCTGTGTGTGTGTTTGTGTGTGTGTGTGTGTGTGTGTGTACACTAAGTCTAATGTGAAATGTATGTCTGGCTGTGAGTCAGGTAAAAAGTATGAAAAAGCAAGATTTAATTCTAATGATTCTAATGATTAGCAAATTCCAGAGCAGACTAAAAATTGGAAAAAGCCACCTTACATTAAACAAACAAAAATACAGTGCATAGCCAAGAAGATGAGAGTGAACTGGCTTGTAGTGAAGGAAACAAAAATTCATTTGGGTTTCTGTTTACTAGTCAATAAAAAGTGGGTTCCTGTTTTATGAAGTCTTTGTTCTCTCAAGCAGATTTCTCTATATAGCTACATACACTTTAATTTCATTTATTTGTTTATATCCTTACGGAATCTCCAAAATGACTTAAGGTGGGGTATACTGGGGTAGGGTACCGAAATAGATGAGGCATGCCTAGGTTTGCACATTAAAGGGTAACTGCCAATAGTAACCTGAAAATTATTCAAGAAAAATAATATATTTTCAATATGATCTATAGGAATGTAGTATATCCCTGGAAATTTTAAGAGAATGCTAAACAAGCCTTAGTTATTCTCATAAAATAGCATTATTTGCTTTTTAATGAACTATCAAAGTTATAATGACAAGTGTCCAAGAATATTTTTTAACATCTTTATTGGAGTATAATTGCTTTACAATGGTGTGTTCGTTTCTGCTGTATAACAAAGTGAATCAGTTATACATATACATATGTTCCCATATCTCTTCCTTCTTGTGTCACCCTCCCTCCCACCCTCCCTATCCCACCTGAATTCAGGTTTTGAGGAGTTAGGAATTTGGAGAAATACTTAAACAAAGGTCTGGGGAAAAACACAGTGGTTGGTTGACCTGCCTCATGTTTTTCAGGATGTGCGCAGTTTAATAAGCCAAATTCAGAATCACTGGTCAGCCCAAACACAACTAGCCCTCTACCTGTAGGGTGTGTTTGCTGCCCCTAAAGGATGTCTTTACACTCTGTTATTAACCAACAGTTTGGGGGAGTTTTTAACCCTAAAATTTTCTTTCTATCAGTGGAGGAAATGCCTGGATAGCAGATCTAATGATGGTACCCACCAGACGTTCTTGGTGGAACAACAGCATGAGTCTGAGGAAAGGACAAGAGGGGACAATAGCCTTCATCATCACCCAGGGACACACAACACAAATCAGCAACCTCTGGAAAAGTCCTTTTCCAGGTTTAAAAAAGGACAGAGTTTCAACTAACTCATTCATGGCTCACAAAATCAGTTTAAAGTGTTGCAACTGGAATTTTTTTAAATAAGTAAGATTAGAAAATAAAGCAGAACAATAGAGTGTGCTGCTTGTAGTAAGGATAGGTACTGTTTTCCAAAACACTGTCTGTTTTCTCTGTGTGTTTGTGTGTGTGCGTGTGTGTGTGTGTACACTAAGTCTAATGTGAAATGTATGTCTGGCTGTGAGTCAGGTAAAAAGTATGAAAAAGCAAGATTTAATTCTAATGATTCTAATGATTAGCAAATTCCAGAGCAGACTAAAAATTGGAAAAAGCCACCTTACATTAAACAAACAAAAATACAGTGCATAGCCAAGAAGATGAGAGTGAACTGGCTTGTAGTGAAGGAAACAAAAATTCATTTGGGTTTCTGTTTACTAGTCAATAAAAAGTGGGTTCCTGTTTTATGAAGTCTTTGTTCTCTCAAGCAGATTTCTCTATATAGCTACATACACTTTAATTTCATTTATTTGTTTATATCCTTACGGAATCTCCAAAATGACTTAAGGTGGGGTATACTGGGGTAGGGTACCGAAATAGATGAGGCATGCCTAGGTTTGCACATTAAAGGGTAACTGCCAATAGTAACCTGAAAATTATTCAAGAAAAATAATATATTTTCAATATGATCTATAGGAATGTAGTATATCCCTGGAAATTTTAAGAGAATGCTAAACAAGCCTTAGTTATTCTCATAAAATAGCATTATTTGCTTTTTAATGAACTATCAAAGTTATAATGACAAGTGTCCAAGAATATTTTTTAACATCTTTATTGGAGTATAATTGCTTTACAATGGTGTGTTCGTTTCTGCTGTATAACAAAGTGAATCAGTTATACATATACATATGTTCCCATATCTCTTCCTTCTTGTGTCACCCTCCCTCCCACCCTCCCTATCCCACC
>NC_041223.1:73111623-73164996 GCF_002837175.3 Physeter macrocephalus | reverse complement strand
TTCTGACTTACTTCACTCTGTATGACAGACTCTAGGTCTATCCACCTCACTACAAATAACTCAATTTCGTTTCTTTTTATGGCTGAGTAATATTCCATTGTATATATGTGCCACATCTTCTTTATCCATTCATCAAGAATATTTTGCTTATTTAATAGAACAAGTAGAACGAGGAGAGCCACTGGCATTATAAACAAGGAGACCACAATGATAATGCCCATTTCTGCAACTCAAATAATTATATCTGATCTCCATGTTCCATGCTCTCTGTTCTGTTCAGATGGACGATGTTTTTTTTCTTTGGGGCATTACCTAGTAGCATAGATAGTCACATGGACTTCTGTCCATAAACACGGGGTGCTTTCCCATGTGAAGGTTAATACAGTTTTTTCCCACGTTAAAGATACAAGGTTTGAGTGAAAACAAGCACGATGTTACGTATTTCTGATCTGATGGGCCTAAAGTGCCTGTAGTTTGACAGATACACCAGCTGTCCCTTACAAAACAGCTCAATAGGGAAACACTACCTGCTGACTCTGGAAATTTTCTACATGACCTAAATGCCAGTGTTGGAACAAGTCAAGCAAAGGACCAAGAAGGAGCAGATAACAAAAACCTGGCTCCCTGCATTTTTGGTGATACCAGATGCGGACTTGCTTTCAATCGTAGGGGTCAGGGTAGTTACACAGGGTCGCAAGCTCCATAGCAAAGTGGCCTGGGTTTTGTTTCAAGTGTGACGTTGTGTATGAAGCACTCCTTACAAATATGGACTTTCAAATTCATCAGCTCATTTGAGTCACTCAAAATTCTCTGGTTCCAGTATAACCCATGAGAGAACCAAGGCCCGGAGAGTCAAAGTTTTCTGCTCATGAACCTTAGACCTCTAAGCCATGGCAAGTTCCTTCCATCAGGGAGATCTAGCAATCTCCCCTGTGACCTCTTGCTTCCCCATCTGATTCTCGAGCAGAAATGGGAAGAGGGTGAGGACAAACTCAGAGCTAGGGTGACTGTATCAGTGAATCCTCAGCAGCCGGAAGAACAGACCCTCCGACAAGTTTCTTGGCTGTGGATCCCTGACTGTGCTTCCTTCCAAAGTACACCAGCACTGTGGGTACAAGTCCTGCCCTGGTTTAAGGTGCACCATCATCTGTTAAATGTCTTCTAATTCTGCAGGGAAATGTTCACCTAAATTTTTCCCTCCAGACAGCAAATTCCAAATGAAACATGCACATGATGAGAAGGAAATACCCCACCCAAGCATGCTGACCATCTGCCCCCAGGTAATCCAAGGACCAGTCTTGGTTTGAATACAATCCAAGACAAAGCTGACTATGGTCTCCCCAAAGGGCAAGTGGGGATTATAAAGTCTTCACAACATTCAAGATTAGCTGTAGAGAGTGAAGTAAGTCAGAAAGAGAAAAACAAATACCGTATGTTAACACATATATATGGAATCTAAAAAAAAAAATAAAAATGGTCTGAAGAACCTAGGGGCAGGACAGGAATAAAGACGCAGACGTAGGGAAGCAGCCACATAGCACAGGGAGATCAGCTCGGTGCTTTGTGACCACCTAGAGGGGTGGGATAGGGAGGGTGGGAGGGAGACGCAAGAGGGAGGGGATATGGGGACATATGTGTATGTATAGCTGATTCACTTTGTTATACAGCAGAAACTAACACAACATTGTAAAGCAATTATACTCCAATAAAGATGTTAAAAAAAAAGACATACATGTGTCGTCCTAAAAATTATAAGATTAATTTTTCTTAACTTTAATAAAAAGTTGACATGCTAAACAAAACAAAACAAAAAGATTAGCTGTGGAATGGTGGGACATCTCTACATCTCTAGATTCTCACCAGTATTCCTCTCTAAACAATTCTTGGTGTTTGGAAAGATGAAAAATCACTTTGGGGAAAATCACAATGGCACACAATCTCATGTTTTGTGCAGCCTTAGGTCCACTCACAGCCCCGTGACAATTTGCTCCCTCCAATCTCTCTGTGCTTAATAAAAGTCCCAGGTCTACATGGAGTTCTCAAGTCACCATGCTGAACACTTGTACATCTTTAGCAGAATAAAACTGGGAACTGAGAGGACAAAAAGTAGGAAACTAATTGAGAAAGCAAATTAGAAAATTACCTCGCATTTGAATCTACAGCTCAATTGGTTAGAGATTAGTGTCACTTCCTTTAGAATTGGGGGGTGGGGAGGCTCAACTGTATGAGGGCAGAGAGGTGAGAGTCCCTGAGAGGTCTCTGCATCAGGAAAGGGACTGCTGAATTAGCCCCATCACAATGGTACTGCTGTCTTCTCAGACGCTGAATCACATCAGCAACAGAATAAGAAATGACTTCCTAATCTCTAATCTAACCTTATTTAGGGTCATCAAACTGAGCAAAGAAACACAACAGACACCTTCTTCACAGAGCCTTCCCAGTTTCTCCTGGCTGGAACAATGTGGCAGCTGCACTGCTCTGCGCTGACATCACGATCACCTGTGTGCCTGTCTTCTCTCCCCATCTAGGCTAGAAGATCACTGAAGGCAGAGACTGTGGCTTCTTATCTCTTACTACATTTTACAAAGTCTTCAAAATTTTGTTTTTAAATAAAGAACAGAAAAGAGCATTTTCCCTCCTACCTTCTCCTCTAATATCAAGCAATAGGTACATTTTTACTATTTGCAAAGGCAATTTTCCTTGCTTCCAAAATGCACAGGTACATATTATTCTCTCCCTATTCCCTGTGCACACTAATTACTTTCCTTTATTAAAGTATTACATACTGTCACAACCTTAAAAGAATTTTACTGGAAGATGGCACACTTCTATAGATTTTGTCTGTTTTCTGCTATGTTTTTATTTTTTTTAAGAGTGAAATGTTATAATTATTTAGGTATAAACAATTGTGGCTCAAGTTGCAATCTATTCCTTTGTATTTTAAACAAATGCTGTGTGATAATTAACGTTAAGTGTCAACTTGGCTAGACCATGGTACCCAGATGTTTGGCCAAACACCAGTCTTGATTTCGTTGTGAAGGTCCTTTTCAGTTGAGATTAACATTTAAATCAGTAGAGTAAAGCGCATAACCTCCATAATGTGGGTGGGCCTTACCCAATCAGTTGAAAGACTTAAGAGAAAAAAGGTGGAGGTCCCCTGAGGAAGAGGAAATTCTGCTTCCAAACTGCCTCGAGGCTCAAGCTGCAATATCAGCTCTTCCCTGGGTCTTCAGCCTGCCCACCCACCCTGCAAATTTCACACTTACCAGCCACCACAATTGTGTGAGCCAGTTCCCTAAAATAAATCCCTCCTCTATCTCTGTCTCTATCTATCTATATATCTATAATTATATCTATACAGTCTACTGGTTCTGTTTCTCTAGAGAAAGCTGTTTTAAATAAAGTCTAGTGAAATTATGAAGTTAAAATCAGATAGATGGATAAATTACTAGATCTATATCTAATTTTGTAGATATGGTAGATATTAGATATAAAGCCAGTAATTTGATCTGAAAGAATTTGAATTATAGAATGACTATATTTATTTAAATTATTTAAAGGAGTTTGTCCCTTATATATGACAGTGTATAGCTTTTAGTCCCACTTATCTCTTTAAAAGATATATTCTCAAACTATAGAACTCAGAAAAGCAGGGTATGTTTAAGCTTTGAAAACAGGTAACACTTAGTGCCATTTATTTTTAAAATTTTTACTGTAAAAAAATTAAAGACTCCTCAATGGATGCACTGGCAAAATTTCACAGTTGGCTCCCTCAATGAGACAGAAGAAACTAGTGTTCTTTCATTGAAATCAAATGAAAATTAACTGTTACAACCTGACTGTGTATATACAGAAAAAAAAGAAGAGAAGCAAAGTAATGCACTAAAGTACAGGGCATGAAGTGGAATTCAGAAATAAACTGTACACTGTTACTTTTCTGATTCTGGTTTAGAATATGAAAGGCAACAAATAAACAAAAGTACTGGCAGTTTGAGAGAGACGAGTCTTAAAAATCCAGATGCTGCATCTGTACCACAATGAAATTTGTACTTGAATGTCTTCATTAAGGTCAATTTGCTTAAGATATTATCTAGCAACTTACAAATCACATCCTGTCATCGCTGTATTACTAGCTTATGACAGTTTGCATTTTTGTTTGCAAAGATTGGCGCATAAATATGCTATCTTCATGTCACCCCTTTGAGAAATGAACTAGTTATTACTTTTATGTACCATATATGCTCTTAAAAAGGCATTTCAATCCTGCTTCAGTCAAGACCCTCTCAAATAACAGAAACCTAATAGAAATGCTAGCATTGAGTGGAAATCAGCATGTATCCAGAGTTACTTATTTATTAAAATAATAAGGATAGTCTTGCCTAGGAACAATACTGTGTAAAAATTAATAAGGTGTTAAAAATGACTATATTATTGAAATGGCTGGCTTTAGCATATATATCATTTTTCAGCAGTTTTAAGACGAAAAGGAATTATTACAATGTATTTGACACCTTAGATGTCATTACAAAACAATTGGGAGCTTGCAGGTGGAACACGCAAACAGCATAAGCCTGGGCCATTATTGAGAAGCATGAGCTTCAGCTGGAGAAAGAACTGGATGCAGGCAGGACACAATAAATCATTATCACTGTTCACCCAACTGCCAAGAATTCATATTCAGAGTATAATAATTGGCACCTCATGGGATTTCAAACAAATGTTTTGGCTAAAAATGGCTGCCTGAGGTTCTTTCATTCCAATACAAATGCAATATCTAGTTTTCCCTATTAAATGCTTCATAGAATACTCCGGCCACAGGCATAATCTCTGATGCAACTATAACCTAGATTTTGCACAGACTGTGCACAGGCTAGTCAACCAGGAGAGGAATTTCATGATCTTAGAAAAGTTCATTTCCTTCAGGCAGGCACAGTACAGATACAGCCCACGCCATCCAGTGGAGGCAAATTAGGGAGGCCATGTACTCACGTGGCCTTGGTCATCCAGTTCGTTGTTGGTGAGCTTCAGCTTGTCGAAACTGATCACTTGTCTCATCCAAGTCTCCCCTGAGGCAGGCGAGTCCGGATGAATGTACACCCGGGGTGGCACAGGGGAATCAGCGTTGCCCGCCACCATCCATTTAGAGCTGTGGTAAACATACCTAGAAGGCAATGACAAGGCTCATTTTGTGAATTGTTGCTTTCTTGGAATTTCCAACTCAGTAGACTCAGACAAAATGTGCACCCTTTAAAAAATCTAAAATTCGACAATTTGCTCTTTACATTCAATGCATATAAAATAAGAATTCAAGCACTTTTTAAAAACTCTCTGAAGCAGTGATAACCTACTGACCACTCAAAGTGGTATGTTAAGGATTTAGTGAAAAATATGCACACTATTCCCACCATAAATGCAAGTATTTTAATTTGGATGAATCACACTTAAACACATTAGACATTCTGTCTGTATTCTGATGTTTTCCATTTTTCATCTGGATGTTCAGTTGACATGATGAAACTAAGTTGTCAATCTCCCTTTTAAGGAAATCTCAAAAATACTTGAGAGTTATATCTTAAAGTGTCCCACTTTCTTTATCACTTCCCATATTAGGCTTATGTTCAAACTGATGACATAGATGGTAGAAAGGCAAGGGGAAATTGGCAGAACTTTCAGTAAATTTATTTTCATAGGGAAAAAACTTCCATCTATTATCATTTATAATTATTTTTTCTAACTCTATTACACTATAAACTGAGGATATTCCGTTTAATTTTAAAAGTTTGTAAAATCATAAAACATAGGCCTTTATCTCCTATATTTCTCTTTTTTTGACTATTGTAAGAAAATTCTTTAAATTTTTTTATACCACTAATTAAAATACACATCAAACTTTAAAAATTATGATATATCTAATTAACATTACCTTTCTAACTAAGAGACAAAACATCTTATTCTATTTGTTTGTGTATGTCAACTATATTGACTCGGTAAAAATAATCATTTAAATAACAATGTTTCAAGTAGTATATAAGACAATAATGTTTAATCTTATATTCAGACCATCATTTATTAATGTTAATTTAAAATACACTAATTCAAAAACTAGAAACTAGTGTATCGATGATTGACTTAGAAAAGGGTAGAAAATGAAATTATATACTTGGATGTTTTCTTCCATTTGTTTTAAAATATGGCATACAATTTAAAGCAACAATTTACAATAGTCTCAGAGAATTCTACCAGTATATAAGCAAATTTCTTTTTAAAATAGCATGAAACATTTTCATAATATCTCTGGTGAGGCTCACTGTTTCAATATGGTCACACATTTCATTCTCTTTTGAGTTCAATATGCCTTCTATTCTTTAATTCCTTTTCTTGGGAAAAAATACATTATCACAAAATTAAGAATAATAATACAAACAATTCCCCTTAATTGATATAGTGCAATTTCAATAAATAAGCTCATAAGTGCATGGCCTTTTGTGAATATTATTTTTACATTCTGATAAATCACAATCATTTTTCATTTCACCAAATACCACTCTTTGATAGCAGAGAATAAGCCAAAAATATATGTTTCTACCATTGTTGAAAAAGTCGGAAAATAAAATGCAAATCTTAGAAATTCAAGAAAAGCAGCACAATGGATAAAGAGCTATTGCCAAAATAAATAGAGTAATATGCTCTGTCAAAACCTTGAGAAAGTATGCATATTGAATAGCTCAAAAATCCACACCCACTAAGAGAATAAATGCTACATGTTACATGTATGTGAATGAGAATGTGAAACATTCTCAACACAAATGCTAAAAACAATTTTTTTCTTGAGAAGCAATATAAGTGAAAGCAAATTTATGTTTTATAATTTGATCTTTTATAATATAGCATCTTAATACTAATACTTGAAATTTTTCTTGCTTTATGTGTGAATAATAAGGATCAGTTAAGTAAAATAAACCATCGAAAATATACGGAAGAGATTTGGAGAAAGAAATAGAAGACAAACTTAGAAGAAAAAGGAATAATTTCTAAGCTCATTAGAATTACATTGTCTTCCTAAGCGTAAAACCCAAATTAGAATATGGATTTTAAACCAAGTATACTTAAAGAATAAATTTCAATGCCTTCTAGCTTCTATCATGTAGTAGATAATTTTAGCAAAGCTCCCTAATGAATTATTTAATTAAAATAAGGGATACAACTTATACACAAAACACAAATAATAAGTGTCCTTTTTTATTACCCATATTTTTAGTATTCCACATGTGCCTGTACTAATTAAAATTGTACACTTTTGACACCATAAACCTGTTTCAAAAAAGCAACTCCCTAAATCTTAAAGAGTAATAAAAACCAAATCTGATTTCATTTAAAAACTTACTAAATGCTCTAGCTGTTTATTTAAAAGACAGAAACAAAGAAATTTAAAGCAGCATCTTCCAATTTTCCACTCAGAATTTCCTTTTTTAAATGTTAGCATTTTTTTAACATCTTTATTGGAGTATAATTGCTTTACAATGGTGTGTTAGTTTCTGCTTTATAACAAAGTGAATCAGTTCAGCTCCTCAGGAAAATAAAAAGAATTGCCATTGACGACTGTTGATTTGCTTGCTTGCAGAAGGAAAAGCAAAGGTTGGTTTGATACTGAAGAAAGTATGTTTTCCAACTTTACTTGATATATAGATAAATATATTCCCTCAAAATCCAAACACTACAAAACTTTTTAAAACTTACTGTGTTAACTACCAACCAAAAAAACAACAGTAAGGTAACAAATTCATTGCCAGCTTAAAGATGTCTTAATATAGTAATGAATTGAGATTTTTTTTTTCTAGATTGTAAAAAATCTTCAATAATTTTCTCAAATTAAAGAGAAAAAAGCCTGTGAAGTTATGATTTTGTATGTAACACAATAAAGTGAATTTATTTAAATGTCCAAAAAATCACGAAGAAAATGAAACAATTTGTTAACTATTATGTATATCTACAAACTTGACTCAACATTTCGTCTCAAAATCCTAATCAAAATGTGAATCAACATTAAAGTCACATTTAGTTTAGCAACACTAAACTGACCCCTTATTAAAATTCCTCAACACTTAAAGACATTTCTGTATCTACTAAAAGCAAAACAAAATTTTTTTTTCACATTTATTGCAAGAGAAGGCACCATCTAGACTACTGGAAGTGACAGGGTTTGGATTATGGATCTGATAATTCTACAGGCTTCTGGAAACAAATATCATAATCAGCACAGATTAAATAGGCGTATCCTGTAAAATCCCAGCGTTTTCTTATCCTCTGTACCCATCTGATCACTGTACCTGTATCTTTTGTTGTCCACGGGCACAATATCCATGGCAATGTAATATTGCTGGTGAGGATCTAATCCTGATATCTTCACTCTCATTGCTGGAAACATGCGCCTATGTATAAGGGAGGGGAGGAAAGACGGTTTGGGTTCTGTTTTTGTTTATGATTACGCTTGGAGAATAAAAAAGCAAAGAAAACTCTCGAATCTGTATTTTTCACATGGAAAAACTTATAACATTCACTTTGGTAATGTAATTCAAAGAATCTGAACACAGGACATATCAAAACTGAGTCATTTAAATGTAATTTGTTGTACCCTGTACTTGCATTCCATGTTTACTGAAATGTCAGTATAGCTAAAAGCAAAAAAAAAAAAAAAAAAGTACACTGAAGAAATAATGGCACAGAAAGCACGTTATTTTTTAAACAAAAATCGGTAAGCAGATTAACTTTAACAATACAAATAATAAAGTGTTCCAAATGGTAGAAATAGAAAATTTGAATTTCTAAAAGTGATAAAATATATTATAATGTGAAATTTTAAAAGGGTTATAAAAAAAAGCACAAGGAGCCGATGTGCCATGCCATAACCAAACAATATGTTCTTTATTGAGACAGGACTTCCTGTCTGCAGCATGGTAAAGGTGAAGTGCAAAAGTTGCTCTAAATTTGAAAGGTATAGTAAAACTTCTTTATTGAAAGCAGAAACTAAACACAATGTATATTTACCAAATCATTCCTTCCCCCACCATACCCTGAAAATACTTTCTTATTTAACCACACCTACTCAAAACTTTGCTAATTAAAACAAATGAAAATCCACATTTCTCTTGGCTTCCCAGAGATGCATATAAAAGGAGATGCTAAAATAAACGCACCTATCTTTTAAAAAGGGCACAGAAGCAAGGAATACAACAGCAAATTATTGTACATAAAAAAACAAATAAAGCAGTTCTCTTTTTAAAATAAAACAACTTTCATCTAATGATTTATGTCTAGGACCCTTCCGGTTAATCTAATTTTTGCTAATTTAACCTTATAACACAAATATTAGTACTGTTATTTACCAGAAATGTTTCCTATAACAATAAAGCCATTAAATACCACTTCCAGAGAAAAGAAAGTCCATTATTCCTAACTAGGCATGAGAACAGTTTAATATGCTGGCTGTTTTAGTGTTATTTCAGTGCACCTGTAAGATAAAGAGTAAAGGTCTTTAACTACATCCTTTATAAGACAACTGTTGCTTTGTGTTGTTGAAGACTGAATTTGGATCATTAATAAAAAGCTCTGTGAAAATGTAGAAGGTAGCATATGGATTCAATAAAATATGTTTTTGTAATTTCTAATAAGTTTGGATACTTTTATGCTATCCAGGTTTTTGCCATGTGTACTCCCTGAAAGAGTTGTGTGTGCTTTTTAAAGTTTCTTTTAAGGAAGATAGTATTCACCGATTTCACTGCACTAAATGAACTGAAAACTTTAAAACGCAAACATTTCTGTCCCTCCCTCACATTAACATATCTGTGCAACAAATCAATTTATTTTACTAACTGACGGATGTGCAAATTTCACACTTTCAAAAAAATAGATATAACTTACAAATTTTTTTGGTATTCCTCAGCAAATTTAGGCTAATTTGTTGGATTTCATTTAGAAAAAAAAGTAATCACGTAACTGTGAATCTATAAAAAGAATGTTTTTTAAAAATCGGAGCAATTGTTTTTGCAGGGATTAAGCATGTATTACTGGTGATTCCACTAATTTTCATCCTAATCTAATATCAAAATAGCATAACACATCACATTTTCATACTGCCAGCAAATCTTTTGATAAAGAACCAACTGGAAGTTTCGAACTGCGTTTTTTTAAAAACGGGGGGAGGGGTGGATAATCTGTTCCTTAATTTCAGAAACATAACTAAAGCCTAAATAAATGCCGGAACAGATATTAAGTATGATCACGAATCTGTAACTACCCTGCATGCGGATTATCAACAGTAACCGTTACCGCCTCCGCGGCGACAGCGATTTTCTCCTTAGCATCCAACGAGAGGACAGCCGGGCTGTGCCCCTGGCCGGCCGACTGCACTCCGGGTTAGGTAGGCAAAGCCAGTCTCAAAAATGAACCACTACCCAGGACCTTGTCTGCAGAAACTGCTAACGAGAGACCCCACCGCTCTGGCAGGTACTTCTTCCCAACCCACCAAGAGGTGGGGTGAGGCCAGAGCCGGGGCCGTTCGCGCCAGCCTGACCTTTACCTGCCGGCCTTGGTGATGATCATCTCCGTGCCGATCTCGTGAAAGCGCTTCCAGAGCTCAGCTCCCTGCAGATCCACCCGCGGGGCCTGCGGCGAGGGCAGCGGGGTCCCGGGCCGGGCCAGGGCGGACACCGGGGACCCCTTCGGGGAGTCTCCTGGGGATGCCAGTGGGGAAGCGCCCTGCAGGAAGCCGTCCTCACAGCCGCCTGGGCAGCAAAGGGCAGAGAGGGGTAACCGGTGAGGGCTCGAAATGGGAAGCCTGGTGGGGAGATGAACCCCCGAGGGCGGCTGGGGAGAGGAAAAGGACCGCGAGGAAAGGGGAAGCTTTCTTGCCATCCGGCCCTTACAACAAACAGGCCCATGGGTGGGTAAATACGCGCTCCGCCAGCCAAAGGGACGGACACTCGACGCTCAAGTAGGGCCCTCTCGGCCCCCAAGTCTCAAGTCCCGCAGAGGCGTGCGGCCAGCGTCCACCCCACCCTCCCTGCTTCCGCCCGGTCAAGGCCCCAAAATAAGTTTTGTGCCGCAGCCGGAGTCTGGGATGCATGCCCAACGGAGCCCGAGATGGGTTCCCGAGTCCAGGTCCGCAGTGCAGGCCCCGACACACCCCGTGCCATGGAGAGGACGGAGCAAAAGCGCCTGGCGCCCCGGCTCCTGGTCCCAAGCGTTTGGGCCTCCCTTCGCAATAGGCGTCCGAGGCGCCTTGCTCCGGGCCCGGCCGGAGGCATCCTCTAGAAAGCTCTTCAAACACCGCTCTCGCCAAACTCCCCAGCCGCCCGGAGCTTCTTAGCAAAGCAGCAGCGGGAAGAGAAGAGCACGAAAAACAAGCCCACGATCGCCGTCGGCCTTGGCAGCGGGAATCAAGAGAGGAAGGCAAGGGAACCGCTCAGCTACCCCTCTGGAAACCACGTTTGCAAATACACCGCCCTCTTCCTGGTTTGCCCAAACCTTTTAGGCATTCGTTTCGGTTTCGGGGGGTAGGGATATGCCGTCGCTACCCCCACTCCCATGCTTTTAAAAGTTAGGAAAGAAAAAAGAGCACCCAGGGGCTGAAAGCCCAAGGGAGGCAGATGCGGAAAGCACAGATCTGCACCGCCGAGCGCCGCAAACTGCAGCTGCTGAGGGCGCGGCGTGAGTGGGCGGCGGCGGCAGCAGCAGCCTGAGAAACCAGGCTGAAAGCGGTATTTTTCTGTCTGGAGGGTGACCCGAGTTGCGCGGCGAGAGCGTCCAGGGCAGCGCGAGCTTTGCGCCCCGACACCCAGGCTAGCGCGCTGATGGCTGAGTTGCCCCGGGCGCACAGGGACACCGCGCGCACGCCCACAACTAGCAGTAGTTCAGGTTCTCCGCGGCGGTACTGGCCCGCGGGACCGGGAGAGGACGTCTAAGGAAGAAGTTAGGCGGGAAGGGGCCGACTCACCCGCGGCTCCGCGGGAGCCGCAGCTCCGCTCCAGGTCTGCGCAGCTCCGGATGGGCCCGGATGCCGCCCCAGCCGGCGGCGAGAGCGCAGTGCCTTCGTCTCCCTCAGAGGAGCCCTTTTCTCCGGCGCCGCCGCCGCCGCGGCTGCAGCCTCCGTCATCTAAGGCCCCGGCCGCCTCCTCCGCTCCCAGCTTTCTCCTCTTCTTCTGAAGCTGTTGCTGCTTCTCGGCGCCGATCAGTGCCTCCACGGAGAAGGCGTGCGCCTTAAGGCTTAGCATGCTGCACGGCGAGCCCCTCCGCTTCTCGGCCATCCCCGCCGCCCGGCGCCCGCCCCTCGCTCATATACACACGCGCAGGCACACGCACACACTCGCTCTCCTTCCCCCACCAAAATCTGAACGACTCTCGGGGCCTCCCGCAGGCCCAGATCTGCCCTCTTCCCCGCCCGGGCAAAAACAAATTTGGCGTTTCCTCTCTCGCGCTTGTGTTGGGATCCCAGGAACCAGCGACGCGCCCGCCAAGTTTCCTTCCCTCGGTCTCTCGCGCGCTCTCTCAGAGATGGACTCTTTCGCTCCCACCCCCTCCACCTCTTCCTGCAGCTCCAAGATCTGCCTCGACTGATGCGCCAGAGAGGACTAACATGGGTAAAAAACACTCTGCGGACACAAATTAGGGATTGTAATTGAAATTTGTTGCCTTGATCTGTCAGCACTTCCAGGCAGGAGAGCGGTGGGAAGAACTTGCTCATTAGTGTCAATAAAGGGGCGGGGGCGGAGTCCGGGGCCCTGTCAATCACCGAGACGGCCAGCCAATCAGGAGGCGCCGACTCCGCTCCGCCCGCGCCCACTTCCTTACAAGGTCGCAAAAAACCTAAAGTGGAAAGCGCCGCCGTCTGGCTTGGAAGTGCCAGCCCGGGCCCTGAACCGGGTCAGTCTCCCTGCCTCCCACAGCCAGTCCAGCCCTGGAGTCTCCAGCTTTCCCCACCGGGACCTGGCAAGGCTGAGTCTCCTGGCTTGAAACCGAAATGATCACCACATTAGAATATCAAGAATCTTTCAAGAAACCTTAAGTTCCAGTCCCATTCCCTTACCACTTAATATTGCTACAACTCAGAACATTTTGAGGAGTGGGGAGAATTCACAGCCACCAGGCCCGTCTTTTCTCAGGGACACATTCCTGCATTTAGTAACACCCACTCTGCGCCGGGCGTGGCACTAGACTTACTTGTTTCACTCCGTGGATTTTTCTTGGGGAGGGAGGGGGAATTCAAGATACGCTTAAATCCTTTATATTTAGGAGAGCAAAATTTTACCCCATTATTGCTCAGTCCTTTATATGAACCAGTCAGAAAAAGCACGCTCTTTCCAGAGTCTCCCATTTCTTTCGAACATTGATCGCTAATTTAAACCTGGTATTTTAATTTTTATGTCGTTAATGATAAGGACTTAGCTTTAAGACCCCTAAACACTTAGCAGAGTGAAATAAGTTTTAAGATGCAATAAAATTTCCATTGCAGTTTTAGAAAATGTCTCTGTGATTTAACGTAACTTCATGTTTGCCCTGTTTTTGCCAGTTAGCTACTTCTTTTCTCAGGCTTTTAAAGAGCCAACATGTTTCTTTAAAACAATTTTTTAAAAAACCTCTTTTTAATTGAATAACACTTAACATGTATCTGTACAGTTTGTTTTGTAGTTTCAACTCGACTTTTGCTCTGGATTAACAAAACTAATGGATGTGATGTATATAGAGCAAGTCTCTTTGTAGAATAAAACTCATGATGGATATTACTCTTAAATCTGGTATAAAATACACGACAAAGGATGGAGGGTTTTTTGTTTTTTTTTCTCTCCCTCGCTCTGTTTAACCCCCACACTCTTGGCTGCCCCATTATCTCTTACTTCTCTCTTAGTTTCCAGTACAGTGATTCAGGCAGTAGCTTCGCCACTGCGATCTTTTTACAGTAGCTCCAGGGGGAACTCGCAGTTCCTCCAAGGAAACCAGAAGAGCGGGAACCAGAGCGGGCGGTGCTCAGAGGCGTCTCCGCACGCGCCGCCCGGCGGGCCCGGCAGCCTCAGGGTCAAACACGACTCCCTAACAACCTGAAGAGGAGGCCTCTTTTAAAAGATTGAAAACCAGACTCAACCAGGAGGAGGTGTTTTGCATTTGCAAAAAAAAGGCTTTGCGAACGGTCTGGAGCGGTCCGGACCTCGGTGGACCTCCAGACTCCGCGGCGTCCTAGGAGGGTAGTACAGCCTTAAAAGTAAGCGCAAACCTGGTTTCTGAAGCCTGCCCGAAGACGGGCCCAAGCCCGGGAGAGCGAAGAGGCCGCCTGGAGGGCTGGGGCAGGGAGTGAGGAGGGGGATGCTGTGGAGGGAGGGCCGCAGACCTGGCAGGAGGCTGCCCACCGAGCTCCGCGCGGCCGGGGCATCTGAAGCCAGCATCCGCAGCCTGCGGGGACCGAGCGCCCCGCTCCACGCCCAGGCTTTCAGTGGCCCCAAGGAGGAGCGACCCGAGGCTCCTCCGAGCTGCCCTTGCGGACTTGGAGAGGTGGAGGCGCTGATGCCCAAGGGTGGAGTCGCCGGGGCCCTGAGGCCTACGCCGGGGGAACGGCTCCTCTGGAGAAACCCCAGGCCACCAGGGACGATCGCGGTTTTCCAGACGCGAAGCCTCCTTTGTAGACGGTTCTTGTCCGTTTACAGGCCCCGCAGCTCAAAACTGATTTAGAAGGGACTACACGGGCCTGCAGGGCCTCAAGTCCTCCTATATCCCTACACCGCTTCTTTCTCCTTTACCCCGGGCAGCGAGGGGCGCAGCCCTCGGGACGCGCGGGGACTCGCGCCCCACAGACAAGCTGGAAAGCCGGGCCTCACACACATCCACTATGTCAGATAGAACGTGGCCCTTAAAAATAATCCAGATGTGCCCTGGGGGCCCGGGACAGGACCAAGGCTCTGGTCTCCTTAGTCCAAGTCCAGGCTGGGCTTCGGGAACCACAGCGATAGAGCCGCACCGTCGCTCTCCACCTTGGGCTCGCATGGAATCCGGCTCAGCCTCCGGGATCCAACGGGACCAGCTGCCCCCGACCCCACGAAGCAGAAGGTCGCAGACCTCAGCTCACCCCCGACCTTCGCTCCCGAGAGGGGAAGCCGAGCTTCTCCAGGAGCCTGAGGGAAGGAAGGCGGGTTTGGCAGGCTGGCGGAGTCGCGGCCTTCGAAGCGCTGGCGAAGCCACCACCCTAATCGGGCGTTTTCTCAAAAGCGTGGCACGCGCGTGCCAGAGTCGAGCCAGGGCCTTGCACTTTGCCAGTCAAGAGAGCAAAGGAAGAGGGGACAGGGCGCAAACTGGCGGGAGAAAAACTCGACAGGGTGCGCGCGTGCACGTGCCTGTATGTGCGTGGATGCGCGTGTGTGCACCTGCGAGGGTGTAAACATGGGTGGGCATGTGTACCGGGGAGCATGTGCCTCTCGTCACTTTAAGAGAGAAAGTGTCTGTTCCCAGTATGAGCTATGTCAAGGAAACGATTAAAGCTGAATTAAACTGTCAGGCCTCTGGCAAGAATAGCACGGCTCTATTTCAAATAAGAGTCATCCAGGGAAGAACGTTATCAGAGTGGGCTTCTCTCAGGAACTTGGGCGGGGAGAGAGAGAAGGACACAAGAGCCTTGCGAATGGTACCTAGTGGAATCTGTGTGCAGCAGGTTAGCAAAACTATCGCGGGAGGGGGGTGGGCGTTGAAAAGCATAGTCAGTTCCTCTTCCTTATTTTTCTCTGTGCATTTAAAAATTGGACATTTCCGAAAGATTTTTTTTTAAACGCATTCTGTCGATTCCCGCTGTGCTTTCTCAGCCTAGAGCCTGTTCACACTATATATAGTGTAACATATATGTTTGGAGAGAGCTTGCTATTTCCACTTACCTGACAGTAGCTACTTGTATTTATAAACAGTTGCTTCTTTTTAAATTCTGAATTTAAAAATCCTATGCGTTAGGATTTCATTCTCTAGATAGACATACTTTTTTTTTTCTTTTACACTTGACGGTGGCCATAAGAGTTTCTAACCCTTACGATTAATTTCCCACACTCAAGACATGACACAGGAGGTGAGCCCTGGCACACAAGAGAGTCTGTTCTTGGCCCTTGAATGGGAGTTGCTTCAGGTGGTCCCCAAGTTTCCAAACAGGCGGGATCCGGACTTCCTTCCCATGCGCTAAAAACAAAACAAAACAAAACAACTTTATTGTTAGCTAGAAGATTAACCTAGCGAGAAGTACAGAAATAGACGGGAGAGTGGGGGTGAGCAAGGGCCCAATCCTAGCACCAAGGGGGGTGCTTATTTGGCTGCCTTAATTTGTAACAATTTGGGAAGAAGGTACATCCTAATTGGGGGCGTGGACGTCAGAGCCGCCGAGTCACCAGGCAGCACCTTACTCGCTGGCTGGGGCTCCCTCTCTCCTCCCTTCCTTCCCTTACCGTCTTCCACTCTTCATTATCTGCCCTGCTCTTCTTCTCGCCTCTCCCTCTGATCTGGGTTAATAAAAACAATAAATTATAACCTGTATAAGTTTACAAAGAGTAATTTACAGGAGTAAATTCAGTCTGCCGGGGGCTGGACCGCTGCGCTCTCGAGGGCTTCCTTCCTGCCGGGTCTCCCGCTGCAGCTGCAAACCCAGGCCCCGTGGAGAAAGCGATCCAGAACCGCGATTCCTCGCGGCTCGCTTCTGTCGTGAATTTGCACACACACACACACACACACACACACACACACACAGCACTATCCCACATGTTGGCGATTGTTTACCATTCTCCTCCTCCAACAACAAGTCTCTTAAGTATTCTCATCAGCTGAGACCTAGTCTCGATAGCAAAGAAATCGTGTAGCCCACCGAAATGCTCTTCTGGGCTCCCGAGAGCCCAAACTCAGTTTGGGGTCCGGAGAGATTCCTTTTAGTGCTGGTTTTTCAATCAGTGCTCATGTCTCGGTGAGGCTTAGGGGAGGTGCGCTGTTTGGAGAGAGCAAAAGGCGTGTACTCTAATGGTAAGCTTGTCGTCATTACTCCCTCCCTCCCTCCACTTACAGTTCTCCAGGGAAAGGTAAAGGAAGGGAGAAGTGAGGCCTCTGACCCACCAAGTCGAGGGGCTGTGAGGACGTAATGAACCTGTAATGTATCGGGAAGAAAACTCACTCGGCTGGACGAATGAGCTTCGCCACTTATGTCCAATTTCCAGCAGTATCTGCTCTACCTCCAGACGATGCTGGAATTATTTTTCACCCCGTGCGTGAAAAACCGCCCCCTTCACTTCCTCATTCATTGACCTACACTCCTCCGACGACACTACTACAGTAAGGGGTTAGTAACAGAAATGTCCAAGAAGGAAACACTTGTCTTTATCACTAATACCTGATCCAAATTACAAGCTGGCTTCAAGGAGGTAATGAAATTAACACTTAGATGTAAATGGATACCCAAAGATGGGTAGATGGGCATTGCTGAATTGCAACAGGTCAATTTGGACATAAATCAAACTGAGACAATGCATGGGGAAATTAAATAATATTCTCTAAATAGTTAATGGGCATTTTAATAGTTTATGCTTTATAAAATGATTTTTAAATTGATATTTAAGATATGCAGCTTCATATTCTTTGAATTAAATATTTAATGCTATTTTCCCCATAAACAAATATTTTCTTGAGTCTGCTGTTTTAATTAAATGAATTGAAAGGGGAACTGAGTGCCTGTTTAGGCTCCAATAACTAGGTAGAATGTTTAGCTTTTTATACAAATTATTACACCCTCTAATTGGCTGTAAATTGGGCCCTGTTCTCCTATTTCACATCTGTAGATACCCACAGTTATTAAACAGTGAAAATTCTGTGGGCATTTATATAATCTGCTGAAAGTACGAACAATAAAGAATGTGGCTGAAATTTATTCATATTTTTGTACTGACAGATGAGGCATTTCAGTTTCAGCTGAATGAAAAGACTTTTAACAGATTAATTTAAGGCTAGCCCTGGAACTGCACAAAAAGAAGTGAGCTATTGAAAAATTGTATTAAGAATGAACCCTGAATTTAAACACATGGGCAAAAAATTTGAGAACAAGCTTTGACTTTTCTACATTACTTTTGGTTTTGCTTTGTTTTCATTTTTAATTGTGTAAACTTTTCCATCCTTTAACGAGTGTAAGATGAACAATTAAGATAGCTGAAAAATGAAAGAGTTTAAGGTTTACCCCATTTTTGATATAAAAATATTAAAACTTGTCTCAAATAAAATAATCTTACTGGAATACACTTCCAACCTGGGTTTTCAGGAAGAGCCAACATAGAATCTTCAAGCAAAAGAACAGTAATAACAAAAGGATCTTTACCAAAACATTTAGAAATTTTGGAAATGTTGCTTGTAAAGAATTCTCAGCATATATAACACTGCATTTCCAAATTCAGTCTCAAGAAGAAAGAGGGAGAGGAAAAAAGCTATCCAGGCCAAGCACAATAGGTGATGTAAATTTTGAATAACTAGCATTTCTAGAAAGACTTGTGCTTTTTTCTGTTAACCTTTACTCTTTGGTGCAGGTTCCTTCTCAAATTACATAAAATGTACTTTAAGAAGCACTCACTACCTGCTACAGATGTCCAGGAAAAACTGAATTATCGAAGTCGGAAACATATGGCAGTTGCCTATTGCAAAAGGAAGGTACATATGAAAGTTATAAATTTCTTTCTTTAAGTCAGCGTTGTAAATGCATTTTATAGGGTTCACAGTATGTATTACACCTGTAGATTTAATTTTTGAAATATACGTTTTTAGGAGAAATTTGTGGTTTGGGATTCTAAGAGAAAGAGCTCGTCTGGATGTGTTAGAAATAAAGAAAAAACAACAAATAAAAATAAATATGTGGAGAGGCAAACATTTTTCTTTTAATTTCCCAGTTGGTTACACTGAAAAGGACATCAGACCATCTATTGGCAAAGGATTACTCACAACACAGGAGTTGCCCGTCAGCAGAGCATGCTGCATTTACTGCGTTCCAGCTCTGAAGAAGCAGAGATGTCAGCCTGAGCAAAACCAGTTTGGGGTCGATATAAAAAACACCAGATTAAGAATTGGATCACACAAATGTCAAAACCACACTAATATTATTTGTTTTTGAGAAAAATTTCCAACTACTTGCTTTTTCCCCATCAAAAATACTAGATTTAATTTTATTTTATTTAATGCCTTTGAAACGTTTTGTTTGAAGTCGTATTTTAATATTTTATTTTCAGTATGGATACCAAGCACTATCAACTACCAAGATATCTTCTCTTAAACCTTCAAAGTTATTTGAAAATAATCCCTCCAACTTTCTACCTGAAGCCCCCTTTGGTATCTTTAAATTTAATTTGTGGATCTTAAGAGTCACAGTCTCCTGTTCCATTTTATTTGGAGAAATGTTAGAAGCATGTTATGTGAATGGTCTTGGTCAAAAAGAAGTTTAAACAAATATATACTTGTTTAATACCCTGAGACTGCGGCAGGTGCCTACATTTAAGGTCGCTGTGGGTTCACGTCAAGAAAACCTTCTTCAGATTCCCCTTGTGGAAGCTAGGGAAACGCTCGTGCCTGATCTCCGCTTTGCTGTTAGAATGAAATTTACTTGCTGGGGTGCGGGTTGTGTGAAATAATGCAAAAATAATAGCAGATGCTCTCCACCCTGGAAGAACTTTTATTTGGTTGCGTTTTGAATTCCCCTAAGTGATCAATTGTTGAGTGGTCGCCTGAGTGGGTTTTCTCTTTTCCAGATCCTGCCTTACTGAAGGCCAGTCCTGCCCAGGCTTTAGACCATTCGATCTATGTGCGGCGGTAAGATATCGAGCTTTCATTATTGGGGGCTTCCAGACAGGTGGGGGAGAAGAATGCCTGAGGCGCAGAAAAGACTATCAGATTCTTTTCTGCTTATTCACAGAAATTTGGGAACATGGAAAGTGCCAAGAAATTTCTGCTTTTCTTCTCCAAGTCTTAGGTCGTTTCCAGAGCTCCCACCCTGTCCTGCCCAGACGGTTCTCGTTAACATTTACAATTGGAGCTCTTCAAGGGGACCCCCCAAGATAGCATATATTATTTAATAACAAAAACAGCAGTAACGGTAAAAAGAAATAAAGAAATCAGTCCAGTTTCCAGGGGTACCCTAGAAACCCCAAGGCAGATCCGACTGGTAAAACATTTACGAATTCACATTCTCGATGAGGTTCCACGCCTAAAATTAAAATCCAGTCTGGGTGTCTGAAACTCGTTTTGCTTTGGTCAGTACCTGCGTTTTCTTTCATTTTGTTTGTTCCCTCCTGGGTTTCGTGGCTTTCTTTTTTTTCCCATTTGCAAAGACAATCTGATTTACAGTTTGACTGAGAGTTGCATTTCTGTTTAGAAGGTGAAACGTCCAAGTCAGTTAGCCAAATTATTCCCCGACGGCTCCAGTATTGCGCCAGAGTCCCAGAGTCAGTTATTTTTATGTCTGACTGTATTTCAAATGTGCAGGGTGATAAATAAAACACGCCTCAAGCTGCAAACTATCTCAGTGTGATGAGGAACAATTGACAAAAATTAACTCAGCCAAAGCGTTGGAGTTCTCGCGAGCGGCTGGAGCATAAATCAGTATCCTGGCAGCTTCGGGAAGCAGCGCTCTTGAAGCCGCGCGCCCGCTGCAGCCGCGATTTTCCAGCAGCCGCTGGGCTCGCCTGGCTTGAGTGAGCGAGGCTCGGCCACGGGCATCCGAGCGGGAATCGGATTCCACCCCGAGTTCAGAGTCATCCGAGGAAGGGACATGTTAGGGGAGAAAGGCATGGCCACGCCTAAGCGACTCCGTAATTTATCACTGAGACTTCTCCAGTGGGTTGTGTGCGAGTGAAGTCAAGAGGACCAGGAAGGCAAACTCGGGGGTGGGGGTTGAGCAGGGAGTAACAACCCCCAACTTTCTCTGGATCCCAGAGGAGCTTCTTTGACAGCTCAAGTCACTTGAAAAGGAGATTCGTCTCAGCTATTAATTAAACCTATTTTACGGAAAATCAAGGGAGGGGCCTGGAAAGCTCCTGCGTTAGCACTGTAACTGCTTGGAGTCCGGAGCCCGCCTGCATATTCACTCCCCAGTGCACACGCCGAGTCCTCGCCCCCTTCTCCAGAGCGAGGTGGCTGGCCGCGACACCCAGGAGACATGGGTCAGGCAGGGCGGAAGGTGTTCGGGTCGGTTGCCGCCGGCCCTCGCCACCTGTTGGAGAGACCAAGCCTAAGATCCCGCGCCCCCGGGCGGACTCGCGCTCAGCGGCCACAGGGAGTCAAGGCTGAGGAGCCGCAGGTTTCTGTTGCTAAGAGCAAAGAACAGCCCTCTCGGTGCTAAGTGCACAGTAAGTGCGAAGAATAAATACATCATCTCCCGGGGCGGCTCTCTCGGAAAGGCCTCTCAGCCCCCTGCCGTTCAGAGCCCGCTGAGGGTTATTGATTAGAGCGGACGCCCGCGCCGCGCCGCGCCTGCGCCTCTGCTCGCTGGCTGAGAAAGGCGCGCTGCCTCGGCCACTGCGCACCATTCGCCTGGCGCGGCGCTAGCTCCTCCGAGGGAAACTAAAAATAAGGATCATCAAAACTCTCAGAGACGTCCCCAGACACAGGAGACCTCACCCCACCCTGCCTGGGGAGCCTCAGCTGCGCCGCAGAGCCCGGACACAACGTGCGCGGCCTGTGCGCATGTGTGCATGCGTGAGCGTGCGTGTGCGTGCGGATTCGCCGCGCCCGGTGGCCGCGGGAAACGGGTAGTGTCTGGAGGAGGGGGGAGGAGGCTATTTTTGTCTTCCATAGCTTCGAATTAAGACTCTCCTTTTAAAAATGGGTTAAAGAACAAAGTGAGTGAAAACCTAAGCGCCCCCCCTCTCCCCGCAGGAAGCTCTAGTTCCGGGGCTGCGCGGGCCCCGTTTTTCCGGGGGTTAGCGCACGGGAGTTGGGCGCCCACCGCCTCCGCTGCTGAGGTCAGGCGGCCGCATGCCGGGGCACCTGGGCCTCTTCGTGGCTCCTGGACTCCAGGGCGCAGGCCTCCTCTCGCGCTCGGCTCGGCAATCCCGGGCCCCTGAGCTCTGCAGCCGCGCCGCCCACCGCTTCCTCCCGCGAGGACGTAAACCCAAATCCACTCTGGCCTCGGGCCTCGGCCTGCGCCGTGGCCCGCGAACCGCCCGGCTCTGAGGATTCTGGGCAGGGGCGAGGCGGGCTGAGTTCCCCTCCTGACGCGATTCCGCACGCATCTGTTTCGGGACCCTGGCCGTGTCCCGGCCTTAACCTCTTCAGCGTTACAACGTGGATAATAATCCTTGCCGGCTCGCCCGCCAGGTGGTGGCTGGATAATATATTCCGGTGGAGGAGTGCGGAGGGTTGGCAGAGACTGTCAGCTATTCCGCTGGGGGGCCGTTCACAGCCCTCCCAGATTGGAGGGTGGAGGGCGGGGGTAGTTCAGCCCCCGACCTGCGACCTCCCGGAAGAAAGGGGCTCGTGGTCGTTTAGGTTGCGCAGAGCCCGCCACGCTTCCGGCTGGGGCACGTGGCACCCTTGGGGACCTTCGGCCTCATTGTCCCGAGCTCGGCCTGGGGCGGAGCAGCCTTCTCGGCACCCTGTACTCGGCTCTGCGCGGACCCCACCGTCCCACCGTCTCGCCGCGGGCAGCAGCCGTAGGAGAGAGACTCTGGAACTTCTGGCCAGAGCAGGAGCTGAGCGTCCCCGACTGAACCCAGGCAGAAAGGGAAGCCCTGTAGGTTGTCCTGCTCTGCGGACGCAGTGGAGGCAACCCTGAGTCTTGCAGGAAAACCAACCCCAGAGGAGATATTGGCCTCTGATGGTCAGACCTCCGCGGAGAGTCTCAAAGGAGGAAGTCCCAACTCTTCACAAAACTATAAAACCATCTAGAAAAGTAAGCGTCCACATAGATCGAGGGAAACAGTTGAGAATTAAAAGGTAAATAGAAGGAGGAACTTGAAAGGAATATTAATGTACATTTTCTTTGCACCTGAGTTCAGGTTAACCCTCAAACAGAAAAGGACTTAAATTTCCCCAGGCCCTGGGCCTGCTAGCGCGCAGTTCCCAGGCCAGTTCCTGTGACCTGTTACCATTATCAGTGCTCCAGATAGTGGGCGAGGAATGAGCTTCTTTCTCATTGTCATTTCCATTTATAACTGCAGGGCACGCTACTGATGAACTTCCTTGACTTTTCTCATTAGTGAGGTTCTCTTGGGTTTTTTGTTGCTGTTTGTTTTGTTGTTTAGAAAGGCACATTTCACAAGTTTGTAAGTAGGCCAACTTGCAAACTGTCCCATCTTGAATCATATAGCAGAGGAAAAAAATGAATACAAAATAACCTGTATATGGGGGTAGTGAGCTAAGATGGCTATGGGCTCTCAGTTGCATAGTTATTTCTAAGAAGACTTCATTTGAAAAAATGAAAAACATTTTGGGGCAGTTACATTAGTACATGTTGTGGAAATAAGCTTGCAGTTAGAGAAAAATTATTAGAAACAGCTGTGATGTTAATGTTTCAAAACCCAAAGTGCTCAGTATGCTCAATATCTACTTTTCATAATTTTTTCTTGTGCATCCAAATAGTGCACTACTCTGTGTGTAATACAAGACACTTGTTTAGTAAAGCAAATGATTGTCTGTGTCAGGGAGATTTGGTCCTCTTTCCCTCTCCCAGCCCATGTGCAGAGCAGATCAAAGACCTGATTACCTCTGTCTTTCCAAAGGCACCAGATGGTATCTTGATTTTTTTTTCAGATATTTTAGCAATTCAGAGGACTAAAGAATGTGTGTGATGCTACAGATGAAAGCTGTACCCAGGTAAATTATTTTTTAAATTAATGTCATGCCTACCTTACCTTATTCCACTAAAGTTTTGAGGAGTCTCGTGAGAATATATATAATGAATAAATATATAAATGGCAAGTAAAGGTTAGAACCAAGTAAAATAGAAATCACAATCCAAGATCAAGATAAGAAGACTATAACTGATATGCATGTGGAGTACTACACAGTTATTAAACAGGAACTTTGGATTTGTCTCTGAGCTTCCTAGCAGCAAGAGTAAAGAGCAAAACAAGATCCTTATAGTGCACAGGGAGAAATCTAATCAGTTCCTTATAGTAAGCAATAGTTCCCTAAAATGATAATGATGATGATAGTAACGATGCTAGCAGCAGCAGCTGTTCCATTTGGGAGATCAACTGCCCTTCCCCTCCCTGCCTCCCAAGTTCCAACACATTCAGATACTCTTCTTGGATTGTTTTTACTTTGTTACAGTTAGGCTAAAAGCTGCTTCTCTGCATAGAGGCAGTTTAACATCTGGAAGGAACTTTGGAATCAGAGACATCTGAATTCAGTACTGGCTTTTGCACTTAGGATTCTGCTGTAACCCTTGGCAAGGCATTTAATCTCTCTCTTTCTCTCTCTCTGAGACCCAGTTTTCTTTATAAAGTGGAGACAGTTTATCCCATAGGCTTATAGGAGATAGTTGTCTACATCCTGTCACTAAGAAGCTCTTTGTGTGAGGCTGTTGCTGTTTTTATTTTCCTTCACATAACACAAATGTTAGTTTCCTTTCTCCTTTTCCACAGCTACACAGCATTCAATGGCACTTCTACCTTTGGGCCTCAGAGCAAATGAGAATGCCAGGCTTTAGACTTGAAGACCTGTCAGTACAGTTATATGAGCAAGGTCTCTGAGGTCCTTTACTCTCCCTACTTACCTGTAGTATTTTTCTGGGGAGAGAAGGGGGTATTGGTAAGATGGACCTTGTCTTAAACCAGCAAGTGTAAGAGGGTGTCAGTCCCTGAGGCTGCAGGTCCACAGGTGGGTTCTATACAGCAGCACCACTCCTAGTCACCAGTGGGGATGGCAACTGTCTGGATGACCTTGATAATGAGGTGAGTCATGCCATGAATGAGTTCCAGGAGAAGGAAGATGGATCTCTTGAGGGGAAAAGAGCACTACAGTTTTGCAGGTGACTATAGAAAGTCAGTAATCTCATAAGTATTGAAGATTTGGGGCAGGAGCTAAATACAAGGTGACCCTTCCCTTTCCCCCATCCTCCCTCACCCTGCCTCATACTGTGTAGAGCTTCTAAACTGAGTACTTGCGAAGAATCCAGTAGTGGCTCTAGGTTTTATGGAGACAGGTTCTCTGTCCTGGATCCACCACCTAAGACTATCCATGCAGTTGGCCTCCAAGAGGTCCTCTCTTTTTGTCTCTCTTCCCTCTTTCACTTGCTCAGTACCCACTAAACTCTCACCTTTCTCCTGCTAAAGCTTGCAGGTTGATAATGGGTTAAATATCTATCTAGTGTATCTAAGTCTTTATATTTTCCAAGTTAGTTGTATCTTAGAAAAGAATGGAGGTGTATATGTGCATGTGTGACCTCTTCTACAAGAGTGTAAGAATCCCAAGGTCAAAAACGTCATGGTGTTTATGCATTGACTGAATTTGGAACAGCAGATCATTTGTTTCAGGTTGAGGTGGCCCCAAGACTAAGATGCCAAGAAGCACACGTGTGCTTGTCGTTTGTGGAGTACAGGCCAAATGATCCAGAATAAATCTCCAGCTTCTCTCCTTAGCAAATGCACAGAATATGGCAGAAGGGAAGCAGGCTTTATGATGGCTTTTTGTGAGGGATTTTTTCCCAACTAATTAGGTGCATAGTGGATATTGAGCAGTGTGGTGTGCAGCCAGCAGTGGGGTCCACCTGGCCCTGAGAAGGGGTTTAGAGAGGCCTACCTGTTCCTGTGGCATGGATTTCGTGGCCACATTTGCCAACTCTCTGAAGCTATCTCAGGGGAAGGGAAAGAAGGAGTGAGAAGACAGCTATACTCTGTTAAAGTATATGAATCTGAATTCCTCTGCTGATTTCAATGGATTCCAGAATTAAGGCTGAAGGCAGAACCAGTAGACTGTTTTCTAGAACAATACTGTGAGAGAATGATACAGTAAATTCTCACAGTAAGGCATTTCCTTGCTTCCTCTATCAGTTGGGTCATTGAGCCTACAGCCCAGCCCCTCCCTCCGTCCTCTATGCTTACCTTTAACTGGAGCTCCTCCAAGCAGCCCTTCATGCTGTGGCCCACCCAGAGCCTCAGCCTGGGCCAGCTGGTACAGCACTCCTGCATTTCCTCCCTGGAAAACTGGTGCTTCCAGAGCTTCTGCTACTATTGCTTGCTGCCACCAAGTTGCTGAACTTGCCTGTTGCCTTGGTTACTGATACTATCTCCACAGTCACCCCAACTTCCCATCGCTGGGCCTGCATACATGCTTAGGTCTTAGATGTTGGAGGCCCTGCTAAAGTGCTTCCTTCTTGCCCGTGTGGGGTTGGGCTGGGATGGTCCAGATCACTTGTCTTTTCTTCCTGCTGTGGATTCTTGTGGTTCTTCCTTCGCTGCCTTCACCCACACAGCCGTAAAAGTGAACTAATGCACTCTGGCCATGCCTTCTAAAGGTCCCCTCTTTGAGTGGCAGGCCCAAAGGTATGGAATGGTACTTCCTGTGCACCTCTCCTTGTAGCTTCAGGAGGTACCCATGTACCCACATGTGAAGGCTGGTTGCTGGTCCGCTTCAGGCCAGTTAGGTTTTCTTGAGTTCAGTTGAATGCACATTCATCCCCATCCGTTTATGGTGCATTTATCATATAAGTTTCAGGCTTATTTATTTTAGAAAATTTCAACATTGTAGAAGTTATATATTAGTCATGGAAAGTAATGCTAACTGCTATATCATACAATCCTTGAATAACAGTGGAATAACCCAATACTAGTTTACTTCTCACTTACTTAAGAGGCCCATGTGGGTCAGGTGGCATCTTTCCTCCAGTTGGTGACTCAGGCACCCAGGCTGACTCCTTGTAGCTATGCCATTTGGAACTTGACTTCCAAGTTTGCCCTGGAAACAGAAGAATGTATGGGGAAAGCACACCTATTCTTAATGACCTCAGCTTTGAAGTGACACTTATGACCTCTGTTCACACCGGAAAGCAATCCCAAAGCCCCATGTACCTGCAGAGGAATCTGGAGATCATAGTATTTTTTCCCCAGGAAAATAGAAGTAAATTTGATGATTACCTAGCTTTTTCTCTGTTACAAGTTTTGAAGGGAAACCCCACTCTTTTCTGTATAAGGGAATGTCCAAGGCTAGTATGCTCCAGACTCAAAAGGACAGAGAAAATAGAATGCACTGTTTAATCAGGTATAAAAACTAAGATGAGTACTATAGGCCAATATTTGGTTTTTGCTTTTACGGAGCGGATTCAAGGACAAAGTTCTCTTTGAGGTCAGGGAGAATTACATTCCATGGAATTGAAACAAGGTGTCTGGAGGAAAATGAGGATGTGATGAGCCAAAGGATCTCCACTTATTGTGGAAACAGCTGTATCAGTGTTAAAAGCCCTAAATCCATCTATTACAGATCTCCATAGTGTTTTTATTGCCAGAGTAGTTTCCAGTGACTTGGAACTTGGGAAGGTTTAGCCAACAAGCTATAGTGATATTCCAAAATCCAGGAATTAATCATGTCTTTTCTGGCCTTTTACTTTTAGTCCTAATAGATGCTATCAGCACGCTCCCTTCCTTCTCTGTCTTGCTTAACATTTTATTTGTACCTTTAATGATTTAACAGATGTCAAACTTTGTTATGGGTTTGACAAGGGTTGACGTTGCTCGAACGTCCTTGCCCAGGTCTGGTTCATTTATGAGGGGATAACAGACCACTGATGTCATTTTCATGTGCTTTGATGGAAGTTTTAGTGTCCCAACTCCCCTGTGGACAGAGTTTTACACTTCTAAAGTGGTTGCAGCCTTCTTGTTAAGTTCTTTTCCCAACACACTCTTGAATTTTACTTTCTCACTGAACAGTATACTGTAATACCATTTAGGATAGTTGGTTCAACACCAGTACGCTCAAATTTTCCAGATGAGTAGTTAAGAGAAGAAAACTCTAAATTTCCTCTTTTTTAAGAGAGATGATGGACATCGCACATTGATCTGTAGTTCTAGTCTTCGAAGAGACTAGAAAAACCTTTGTGCTGTCTGTTCTTAGAATAGTTCCATTTATTGTTTAAAATAGCCTGACTTATTATTTTCATTCCTGAACTTATATGTGAGGAGGTCTTAGAAGTCCTGCCAGAACTTCAGAAGCCCCTTGATTGGTTAATGCTCACTGGCCAGATTCAAAGCACCTAAGGAAGGCCCTGGCCAAAGAGGGGAGCTAAATGGGGATCCCTTGAGTGCCAGGAGACACATGTCATGAAGTGTACTGATCGTGGAGAAGACCTGGCCTTTACCTTCAGTAGTTTATAGCTAAATGAACTGTGAAAAATCAAAAATAAATTAACTGTATTAATCGGGCAGGGAAAGCATGGTCAGAGGCAAACCAATGATAATACCTAAAGGAAATGAAGGTGAAAATATTTGGCTGGTGTTCTTTCATGCAGAAATATTTTTTAAAATGCCCCAATAGGAGTCAGGGTCAAGTGAAGGAATAAGAGTTGAGAGGTGGTTTCTGGTGCAGATCCTTTAACTTACTGCCTATATGACTTTGAGGGAAGTTCTTTAACTTTTAGGAGCCTCTGTTTCCTCAACCAAGAAATAGAGTAATGTGGACCCTGGCAAACACATTAACTGATTGTGGATCAGATGAGACAGTATATTTGAAAGTGCTTTAAGACGGTGAAGTGCTGTGCAGGTAGCTTCCCAACCCCACATCCACACACAAACTGTTGCGGCTCTTCATTGCAGCACAGGGAAAGAATCCCACGGGAAACAGCACTTCTGGGTGGAGGTGGTGTGGAGGCGATTGATTTTTTTGGTATGTTGTTTGGCACTGTAAGTACGTGTAAAAACAGTAATGTTGGTAGAGACCATTTTTTTCTCCCAAGGTTCACTTCCAGCTGCTAAAATCATTTGCTACGTGAATGGAAACATAAGTACGGTAGTATGTGGCACTTGGTGATGGCTCCAGATCAATTCTTTGACAATCAATTTGCCAAATTACCAATTGCAGGAAACCATCAGGTATATATCTTTTATCAGGGTGGAGGAGGTTTGTAAAGAGCCTTTTTACCAGCAGAAGTAGATGCAGGGCCAGGGCATACACCTGCAGAAATAGAAAAGTCTGTAAAGTGTGTTTAAAGGAAAGCTCATCCATCCACATCTTAAATGCTGAGTGCTGGAGAATTGCTTCAGTATCTGAAATGTGAATCACATGGGAAATTGATAACTGAGCTGCCCTCTCCAGTCATTTGTGAAAACTACTGGTGCAAACAATCACCAAAACTAATCTTTTGAAAAAATTCAACAATAACTCAGTGAATTGGTCATTCAGAAACTTTGTCAGACCAGTAAGGGGTGACCATTGATCACTGATTCAAATGAGAGTGGGTTGGATCTAAATTGCTTTCCCCATCCGTGTGTGTGTGTGTGTGTGTGTGTGTGTGTGTGTGTGTGTGTGTGTGTGAGTGTGTGTGTTGAGGAAGGGGGAGCACTGCAGTAGTGGCATTTAGGTAATGGAGATTTTCAGAGCTCGATGCGAGATAGACTCATAGTTTTCTATAGTTTATTCATTTTGGAGCAGGATCCAGAATAGTATTGAGGGTAAGGTAGGAGTGGAGGCAAATGCTGGGGGTGAAATGGCCCTTGGAACCCAAGTGTACAGGACCCGTCCCATGAACACTGGAGTTCAGACACAGAGAAGCCAATCAGATTTCAGAAGCACCTACAGTGGGTTTAGAGCTGTGGTTAGGGAATGGCTCTGGAGCCCCTCAGGTGGTCAGAGATGTGGGCTGGTGACATCAGTGTCAGCATCTGAGAGCAACAAAGGACCAAAGAAGCCAGTGCTGAGCCAGAGGTCAGGAACTCCCAAGTTCTGGCCCCAGTGTTTCCCTTAAATTGATGTAAACCAGTGTTTCAGACTCTTTGTGCAGGATTATTTTTTTGAATGTCAACCCATTTTGGATTGACATATGGTCCTGGTGTACATGGCATACACTCAGCTTGTGCCACATGTGACTTACCAGGCGAATTAGATGACACCCAAACTGGTTTACACTCTGTTCAACGAGATGAGTATACTACTGGGCTTGCATGTCACAGAAATATCAAATTACTGTAAGTTTTTAAGTGTTTATTTTGTTTTTGATCTTATCTTTGTGAACTGATAACAGTTTATGGACTTTCAGTGGAGTGCATGGTCTCAAAGTTGTTTTCTATTTTGACACTTTGTAAATGCAGATGTGGGAGGGGCACTAATCTTTCAAATACAGTGATGTTTTCTTTATGGGTCATTATTGGAGAATGAGAATGTGAAACTTAATATAGGTGAATGCTTCAGAAAATAGAAGCTTAAATTACTGGTTAAAAGGAGACGGGTTGTTTTGCAACCTCCATTTCTTATTCTTCCTTAGTATTAGAACCCATAATCTTTGGTTGGACTCATGACCCTTGGAATAAAAACTACATTTCTCAGCTTCCTTGTAGCAAGGTATGGTCATTTGCTAAATTCTGGACAGTAGCATATAAGCAGGGGTGGCGTGGCAACTTCTGGGAAGCCTGAAAGGGAAAGCCCTGGAATGTGGACATAATTGCTGGGACTCCAACACTGATATGCTTGGCTGCCTTGGGAGTGCAGGCCCTGTAAAGCACAGCAACAGGACAGATAGAGCCTCAGCCCCTCTCTCCGTGGATTCAGTGTGGCACATCAGCCCCAGCTGCAGTGTCAGATGGGTGTGAGACAAGGAAATTAGATTCCATAGTTTTCAATGGTGTTTTATTTATTTGCTGAACCCAATCCTTAACGATATAAGTATAATTTTAAAATCCTGATATTTGTATTAAAATATTTATTTAACAAAACACAGTTTATTTCCCTAATCCTTAAACAGAGAGTTCAAAATGTGATTTAATCTCTTTATGATTAACAAACATCACGACACAGGGCTATGATTATATGTGCCATCATCCAGGAGACCACAACTACTTGCTTATGAGGACTGCGCTTATAAGATTGTCTTCCTTGTCAGCTCTGCCACTTCTTACTTTCAGTGTGCCTGCATCTACAAGGTAGGACTATATTCCTTTAAATTTTTTCTGCTTCCAGATGGCTGCAACATGAAAACCAAAAGTATTAAAATTGGGTTAGATCAATTCCACCTCTATTTATTAAACACCTACTTACGTGCCAAGCACTGAACTGGATGCCAGGTATCCATGTATGAACTAATATAATCCTCAGTCTCAAGTTGTTTAAAATCCAGTGGGGCATCGTTAGTGCCATCAACAAAATATTCTACGAGCATTAAAGAGGAAGCTATTACTTTTGTCTGGTTTGGGAGCAAGGTTGTTAGGAGGGGTGGGAAATGTTCCCAGAAAAGGTAACATTGGAGCTGGGTCCTGATGTGGGATGTCACCTGAGGAAGAAGTTGTTGATAAAGTCACTCCACATAGGGACATAGCTCAGGAGAGCCATAGCAGAGAGACAGTGGATGCCACATTGGTGAAGTAGCCCAAGGAGGTGGAGGCATGTAGCTGGAAAGGGAAGTTGAAGGCACATTTAGATGGATGTATTTTGAATGGTTTATTTAAGAGTTTGGTCCTTGTGGGCAATTGGGAGCCATTGAAATGTGTTGTTTGTGTTTTTAAGCAGGGCAAGGATATGACAAAATATCTAATCTTAGGGAAATAATGTCAGACAACTCTGTGAAAGCAAAATTGAATGGGAAAAAGAAAAAAATGGTAGGAATCTACTGCAGTATAATTTATACTATGATCTGTTACATTATAGATCATAAGAGGACCCAAGACATTGGCTACGAGGAAGGGGGATGCTTGTGTGACACATTTTTAAAGAAGCAAGAAGACTTGCTGGGGGGAGGTTGGTTGTATCTGTGTATGTGGGATGAAGGAACGGGAGTCAGTTACAGTTTCAGTGAGACTGAGGACACTTTCGACATGGGACTCAAAAGGAAGATTAAGTTTAGGGAGGAAGGTGATTTTAATCAGATTGTGTTGAGATAAGATCTATAGAACATCAAGTTTTAATGTTCTACAGGCATTTACAAATTTTAGTTATCTGCTCCCTAGGGCAAGGGCTGTGTTTTATCTCTTTTCCTGTGGTATCCCCATCAAACAGTGTTTGACTATGACCACTGCACAGTATCAAATATATATAGAGATAATGACTAAATAATTCAACTATTGGAAAGGTCTAGGGAATAGATAGGTATTTGGAAGTCAGCAGTTTATGTGTGATGTTTGGGTCTGTGGGAATTGGAGAAATGAACAATCTAAAGCTTAAAGAGGGGTGAAAAGAGAATTTAGGAACCTTAGGAAATCTCATATAGGAATAGAGAGGAGAGGTAGTGAGGATGTATCAGAATGGGTGATCAGATAACAACATGTTCTAGAAAACAATACAGTTTTAAGATTGAGACAGTGGCGAATTCTATTAAATGCCGCCACAGAGTAAAGTTTCATGAGGACTGGTAGATTTGGAATTAAGAATGACAGAGACCATTTAGAAAGCAATTTCTTTAGAGTGATGATTCTCAAACTTCAGTGTGCATCAGAATCATCAGGAGGGCTTGTTTGGTAGGTCTGGGATATTTGCATTTTTAACAAGTTGCCAGGTAATTCTACACTGTTGCTGATCCAGGATCATTCCTGAAGAACTACTGCTATAGTACTTCAGAGAGAAAATGATCAGATTATTTGGGGATGAAAGAGACTTTCCTAAAGGAAGAATTCCTGGAAAGACGGAAAAAAAAAAAGCCCACTCTCCTCACTAATTAAGACTTCATCACCTCCTGGTGGAAAAGCAATAGAATAAATTTTTCTTAAATATTTGAAGCTGAAGAACTTTTGTCAAGACATGCAACCTCTTTGAACTTCTGTTTCCTATTCTGTATAAATAGAAGTAATAATAAAACCTACCTCTATGCATTGTTCTTAGGAATAAATGAAATATCAGTGTTGTGATAGTATTCACCTATGTTTAGTGCTCAAATAAATAATGTTGAATCTGAGCATATACACTGTTTATCAAAGGCCAAAAAGCCTATATATAAATGCATCTGTTAACAATAAAAACTGCCTCTACAAACTTAGAGCAGTCCTCCAAAATATTTTTTTATAATTGGCACTCCAGTGCCATCTATAAATTATAAATTGAGCAAATATAAAAGGCTTGATGACTGTTTTCAGGGACAGTGGAATTTAATACTACATACCACAAAGCTTTTTCCTTCTTTCTCTTTAAATATGTGCTGTTCCAAAATTTCCATCTCCCGAAATATTTTCCTGTGGTCACTTTTAAAAATAAACATTTAATTTAACCATTCAACATTTCTTTCATTAATGTGATGAGTGAATATAAATCATTAAAACATGTTTGAGGAAAGACTACAAAAATCTATTCAAATAAAAATGTGAATGTTTGCTAAAGAATTTAATAGGAAGCCAAAACAAACTCTGTCAATATTCTTTGTTAAACAAGTGAAGTATTCCTTTAACTCACACTATATTTAAATAATGAATCCACAAGACTAGGTAAACAAACCAGGATTTTGAGAAATAAAATTTAAATATGTCTTACAAATATTCTAATCCAGTAATTATACTTAGGTAGGCAATAGTTACTGAGTGTGGTGTTTTATGGCTATATAATAATAATATTTTAAGATTATGTCTGCATATTAAGAAAAGGAAAATATGATAATATCAACTTCATATAATTGTTCTGAGCATTAAATTAAATAATATACATAAAATCTTTAGATTACTTGGAACAGAGTAAATGCAATAATAACAACAATAATATACATAATAGCTACCACTATTTTTGTCTGAAATTATGGTCAAGTTGTTACCACATTAGCCTAGTTTAATCACTATTACATTATTATGTAGTATATATTATCATTAGCCTCATTTTACAGATGAGGAAATTAAACCTTAGTGAGGAAGTAATATCCCAAGTACCACAGCTAGTAAGTGGTGGAGGCAGTGTTAGAACCCAGGCTCTCTACCTCTAGAGCTCTCCCTCTCCCCTGCAAAACCACTACTATACAACACCTCCAAGTGTTGGTGCATATAGTATTGTGAATCTAATAGAAATGTTGATGAGGGAAGACATGATACTGAATGTGTATCCAATGCATTTAATTTGAAGGATTTAATTATAAAGCATGCTTGACTTAACTTAACTTGAAGGCAGGAAATGTGTCTAAAAGAAGACCGTGATCATGTAGAGAGTTACCAAAACATGCAAATAAAATGCTATACACATTTAGCAAATCACATATCTGATACGGGGCTTGTATCTAGAATAGGTAAAGAACTCTTACTACTTAGTAACAAAAAGACCAAATAACCCAATTAAAAACTGAGCAAATAATCTGAATAGACATTTCTCCAAAGAAGTTATATAAATGGCCAATAAGCACAAGAAATGGTGCTGGATATCATTGGCCATGAGGGAAATGCAAATCAAAAACACGAGATACCATTTCACACCTACTAGGATGGCTAGAATAAAGAAGTCAGATACACTCATACACTGCTTGTGGGAATGTAAAATAGTATGCAGCCATTTTGGAAAATAGTCTGGCAGTTCCTTAAATGAGTAAACATAGAGTTACCACATGACCCAGCAATTCCACTCCTAGATATATACCCAAGAGAAATGAAAACATATGCCCATCCAGAAACTTGCATATGAATGTTTATAGAAGCATTATTGATAATAGCCAAAAGGTGGAAACAACCCAAATATTCATCAACTGATGAATAGATAAATAAAATGTGGTATAACCATATAATGGAATGTTATTTGGTCATAAAAAGGAATGAAGTATTGATATATGCTACAACATGAATGAACCTTAAAAACATTATGCCAAGTGAAAGAAGCCATACAAAAATCAATGGCATTTCTGTATGGTAACAACAAACTGTCTGAAAAGAAATAATGAAAACTATCCCACTTGCATAGCATCAAAAACAAGAAAATACTTAAGAATAAATTTAACAAAGGAGGTGAAAGATCCATATGCTGAAAACTATAAGACTGTGATGAAAGAAACTGAAGAAGACACAAATAAATGGAAAGATATCCTATGTTTATGGATTGGAAAAATTAATATTGCTAAAATGTCCACAATACCCAAAGCCATCTATAGATTCAATGCAATCTCCATCAAAATTCCAATGGCATTTTTCACAGAAATAGAAAAAACCTATCCTAAAATTTGTATGGAACCATAAAAGACCCCAAAGAGCCAAAGCAATCTTGAGAAAGAAGAACATAGCTGGAGGCATCACATTTCCTGATTTCAAACTATATTACAGAGCTATAGTATTCAAAACAGTATAGTAGTGGCAAAAACAGGCATACAGACAAATGGAACAAAATCAAGAGCCCAGAAATGAACCCTCACATTAACAGTGAACTAATATTTGACAAGAGAGCCAAGAATATCCAATGGAGAAATTAGTCTCTTTAGCAAATGGTGTTGAGAAAACTGGATATTCACTTGCAAAAAAAAAAAAAAGAAAAGAAAAAAAGAAATGAAATTGGACCCCTATCTTACACTACTCACAAAAAATAACTTGAATTAAAGACTTAAATGCAATACCTGAAACCATAAAACTACTAGAAGAAAACATTGGAAAAATTCCTCAACATTGATCTTGGCAATGATTTTTTGGATATGACACAAAAAGCACAAGCAACAACAGCAAAAATTAGTGGCACTACATCAAACTAAAAAGTTTCTGCATAACAAAAGAAACAATCAACAAAATGAAAAGGCAACCTATGTAATGGTAGAAAATATTTGTGAACCATATAAATAATAAGGGGTTAATATACAAAACAAATAAGGAACTCATACAATTCAATACCAAAAAAACCCCCAAATAACCCAAATAAAAATGGACAAAGGACCTAAACAGACATTTTCCCAAAGAATACAAATGTCTAACAAGTACATGAATAGGTGCTCAGCATCACTAATCATCAGGGAAATGCAAATCAAAATCACAATGAGATACCGCCTCACATCTATTAGAATGGCTCTTATCAGAAAGATAAGTGTTGGAGGGGGTATGGAGAAAAGGGAACCCTTGTGCACCATTTTTGGGAATATAAATTGATGCAGCCACTGTGGAAAACAGTATGGAGGTTCCTCAAAAAATTAAAAATAGAACTACCATATGATACAACAATCCCACTTCTGAGGGTATATCCAAAGGAAATGAAATCAGTACCTCAAAAAGATATTTGCTCTTCTGTGTTCATTGCAGGATATTCATAATAGCTAAGACATGGAAACAATCTAAGTGTCAGCAGAGGAAAGGATAAAGAGGATGTGATATATATATACATATCACATACATATACACACACACACATACACACACATACTGGAATATTATTCAGCCTATAAAAGAAGGAAATCCTGTCATTTGTGACAATGTGTGTATACCTTGAGGGCTTATGCTAAGAGAAATAAGTCAGAGAAGGACAAATACTGTATGATCTCACTTGTATGTGGAATCTAAGAGAGCCAAACTCATAGAAATAAAGAGTAGATTGGTGTTTGCAAGGGCAATGTTTATTACTGAAATTTCTGAGAAAAACCTTAAATATTTAACAATGGAGGCATGTAATTAAATTAGGGTACACAATTACCATAGAATAGTATTCTGTTAAATGAAAAGTACAGTGACTATTTAGCAACATGAACAGATTATTATAATGGCATATTAAGCAAAACAAATAAGTAAACTTCAGAAACAAAATCCCTAGCAGAATGCAAACTTAAATCAACTGCCTAAAATTATTGTATATATATGAACAGGGGTTAGGTGGAGACACAGAAAAATTGAAAGTTTGATTTGTTGGAAGAGAGGAACTGTAGGTAAATGTTTTTATTTTCTTTCCATTTTTATCAATATAATGGGCAAAAAATAGGAGATATATGGTGCAGTGGAGAAAAAGTGCTGTCAATTGCACTTACCAAAGCTGACTGCTATGGCAATGGGTGAAGTAAAATAGGAGTTAAGATATTAGGTGAATCATTAGAGATGTCTGATACAGTTTATCAAATATTAGTTTAAATTAAAACTTTTGCAAAAAATGTTCAAGGCACTTTATGAAGGTTTTACCTTATTGTTCAACTCCTTACCCCAAGTTTGGGAAAGGAATTGCTGTAGGAGATGCCATCCTACCACTGTGTCCTCAGAGGTGGACACATAAGAACTAAGTGTTGAAATCAGGAGTTCTCACGTAAGACCAGAGGACGATGGTACATAGAAACCAAGGAAGTGGATAAACCCATGAATGAATGCTGAGCCCATCAAGCTGGGAGATGGGACCAAAGGACTAAAACCAAAAATGCCAAAGTTGGATATGGAACCAGAAGTAAGAGTAAGTGCAAGAAAGCCAGAAACAGACATCCTGATGTTTCATAGTAATCTGAGATGATTTTTAAAATTTTCATGCTACTTAGTGTGTAGAAAACTGGAAAGAGCATCACTCTCAAACTTAACAACAGAAACAATGATAATAACAAAAAGCCAGAAAATCTGAAAAATCATGATTTTTCATGAAACCATCGGAAAGTTGAGATCACAGGGCAACCAACTAATCCAAAATCTTAGCAAGCACAGGTACCTCCAAGGAGAGACAAAACAGGAGCAATTAGGGCTTACCTGGGGCTGATGCTACCAGATGCCGCACAGACTGGTAGAAAAAATTCTGCTAAAAACTTTCACAAATTGCTTAAGGCCAAATAGGGGCCAGCATGAAAATATAGAATGCCTGCAAGCAGACAAGGAGAAATAGCACCATTTTCAGGCTCTTCTCCACAGATCTCAAGGAGTGCTCACCAAAAACAGTGAAGGTAGGATGAGAGTACCAAGAAAGCCATCCTAGGATCTTGGAGAGGGGGAAAGCATCCACAGTAAGAAGGTCAAGAAGACCAGCCTGTGTCCTTCTCTCCTATTTTTTTTCTAAGAAACAAAAGTCCTAAGCTACTGGGGGAAGGGCAGTAACCCCTGTGGCACTTAGGGTATTGGTGAAGACACATGGAAGCTGGTGGCAGGAAACCGAGAAATCTTCTCTACCTCTGAGGGAGGTACAAGAGCACTCCTGGTCCTAGACCATTAGAGGTCTTCTGCAGCTGGGGACAGGGCAGGATCATAAGAGGGCCCCACCAGTACAACCCAGGGACGTAATTCCTGCCTAAAACTAAAGCTTAATCAGAGCAACACAGTAAACCTCCCACCTCCTCTTCCCAAAACAGAGACTAAGAATCTTTAACAGCTAATAGCAGTCTACTGCTGGAAGAGGGGCTGGACTGTACAGGGACACCTGTCTGAGACATAGGAGCAAAGACCTAATGCTGAGGAAAACTTTTTTTTCCTCAGATACTGAGGAAGACCCTCTGACAAACCAACCACTACAATAAGCACAAAGTAATTCTTTGGGAATTTGAAACATATGGTGCACTGAGAATAACCTTAGCATCAGCATCCCCCGACCCATTTAAATTTCTGACTAGATTGAGTCATACTCCCCTCCCCCACACTAAAGGCCTAACAGAAGAAGTGGTATGAATATCTTCATACATAAAATCTCTCTTTACCTTTGTCTCTACTGCACAAGATGTAAGGCATACAAGGAAGCAAGAAAAAATATAACACAATTTCAAGAGACAAAGAAATTAATAGACTAGACTCAGATATAACACAGGTATTGGAACTATCAGACAGGAAATTTAAAGTATCTATTGCTAATACATCAAAGGATCTAATGGAAAAGGTAGACAATATACATGATTAGATGGGTAATATCAGAAGAGAGATGGAAACTGTAGGAAGGAATCAAATGTGCATGCTAAGAAAAATCACTTTAAAAGAGATGAAGAATGCATACAATGCCTACTTGTATCATCACTAAAATCAATATACCTGAGGGAGGAATCAGTGTACTTGAAGATAAGTTAATAAAATTTACCCAAACTGAAAAAAAAAAGAGGAGAAAAAAGAGGGGGAGGGGAAACAGAACAGAGCTCCAAGATCTGTGGGATAATATCAAAAGTCTAACATATGTGTAATTGGGATACAGAAAAAAGAGAGAGTGAACGGGGCAGAAGAAGTATTTGAAGAAATAATGGCCAAGAATTTTCCAAAATTAACCAGTTTCCAATCAACAGACCCAAGAAGCTCACAGATATCAAGCAGGATAAAAACAAACACACAAAATACCTAAATATAAACACTTTATATTCAAACTATAGAAAACCAAGAACAAAGAGGAAATCTTGCAGGCAGCCAGAGAAACAAAAAACAAATGAGGAACAAATCTCAGAGTAACAGCAGATTTCTGATCGGAAAGTAAGAAAAACAGAAGACAAAAGAGCCACATCCTTAAAATTCTTGACTGCTCCACCCAGATATGGTCCAATAGGACCCAGAGAAGCTCTGGCTTCCCAGATAGCTGCATGGAGGGGCCTGGTAATATATCAGGAAGTGCTAGGAAATTAACACCTCTTGGGGCAGTCTTTGACCAGTGGAAGGCAGGAAATATTGATAGAAATGAACCAGCAAATAAATTGCTCATTTTTTCCCTTCCAACCTCCCAACAACAGATTGTTCCAAGTTGTTATGCTTCCATGTGGACTCTCTGGAGAAATACTATGTGACCAATTTCCAACCTGTGTTTTTCTGAGAAGTTGTTATGAATTGTCAATGCACCTTCTTGCATTTGCTGACCTTTTTTTTCTGCCTATTCCCTTCTCCCCTTTCTCTTGTTTCACTGGGATTGTACCCTCCAAAAAAGTAGCAGCATATTCACTTTGCTTCAGGATCTATTCTAGAGTAGAGAAAGCTCCACGCATTTTGAAGTTCATAAGAATTACCTGGGGGATTCAATAAAATGCAGATTCTGATTCAATATTCTTTGGCTGGGCCTCAGATTCTGCATTTCTAACCATCTCCTAAGTGATGCCAGTGCTGCTGGTCCATGGACCACATTTTGAGTCACATCGCTGTAGAATATATAGGATAAAGTAACTGGTATGAAAAGGGTTGTAATAACAACTCCTGGTATGCTGTGGCATTACAATTATTAAAGCTTTCGCCTCTTGTTAATTGAGCTGAAGTACAGGTGAATGACATGGTATAAGAAAATTGTGTCTTCTCTACTTGAACATTATGGGAACAATGATAATCATAAGGATTATGTTGTTGGGTGGCTGCTTTTGACATCATCAGAAGCCTTGCAAAAAAAATTATAGGCTCTAGACAATTGTTAACTTGTGTCCTGCTGTAAGAGCCAAAGGACCTTATGGCAGCTTTAGAAAAACTTTTCATCTCCTGCAGCTGCGAGACTAACTAGGCTGAAATTCAAACATTTGATCTGAGTATAAGGGTGGTAAGTCGGCAAAAAAAAGCTAAATGTACAGCCTCAATAGTTCTTGTATATCTAACTCATGGCTCTGATAGGGAACGAGTTAGGATCCTGAAAAATAGAATAAGAACATTTGTGTGCATGAGCCTGAGAATCATTAACCTCCAATTTCTCTTGAATTCTCTGGCCATTAGAAGCAAGTCCTTACTTCTTGCAGACACGAGGAGCCTCCTCTTACCTGGAAAGTACTCAATTATATATCTCACTTTAAGTAGGTGCCTCAGAAGATGATGCTTGTTGTCATCAAGGTCTGCTCCTCACCATATTTTATTGCCTCCAGATAATAACCTGGGTCAAGTTTTAGCACAGGCTGAGCAGGGAAGTACAAGGCTGCTTCAAGAAGAAGCACTTACATCGCAAAAGAATTGTAGTTCCAGGATATACACACATATCAGTAGGAACATAGGAATACATTAGGATATTGAGGGGGCTAACTAGGGGTAGGTGCTATATATGAGTAAGAGAGAATTCATTGTCATGGGCATCTCAAATATGACTCAGGACTCAGTGTTCTGGAAGTATGTCTATTTCTGGTCTTAATAATTTGCTGAGATAACTCCTTGAAACTTGGACATAACAATGGCCTACAGTAAATGGAACTTTCTTGGCAGAGGATTGAAGTAGTCAGAGGGCTCAGTGTAGTGGAAATCTTAGAATAGATGGATTTACTGTGTGGAACACCTGACTATGTTCCCAGAGAGGCAACAGAGAAAACCCCATTCTCTAAAACTGTAAGAAATGTACTGCTGAAGGGGACTCCAAATATCTTTGAGAAGCTTGGCTGTGGAACTTGGATCCCCAATATCATTGGGAATGATGAGATTTTATAATAACAGGTGCTGGTGACAGCATTAGCCACCAAAAGTAAGGGGACATAATTACCATACTGGGTAGCAAGACAAGCAACAAGTGAGCCTTGATTCAGAGATCTATGGTGATGGCTAATAGAGTACAGATTTCTTAGGGCTAATACAGAGGGGAAGTTGACCTGAGTGTTGATTTATATATAAAAACAACTGGTACCCAGCAAGCAGAAGGTGAATGTCAGTTTCAGCAGTGGAAAAATCATGGTACCTTACCCTGTTTCCAGATATAGGATAGTTTACAGAGCTAGAGTATATTGAAAAAGAGATCAGTCCTTTTGAAAAAGAACCTGAAATGCCATCTCAAGTACAGTATGGTAGTGGCAAAAACAGACATATGACCAGTGGGACAGATCCTTCCCTTAATGGCCCTGTGGTCAAGGTAATTGTCCTCTGTGGAATACCCAGGCTTCTTAAGTACTCTAAAATATGAGGGCTGAGATGATACTAATACTAGGAGACCTGAAATACCATGTTGGTCCTCTGGTTAAGAGTGGGAATTTATGGAGGTCAGATAATATATGGACTTTTAGCCCAAGTTTTTTTCATCATGAGTTCAGTGGCTTCATAGATCCAACCTATGGTTATACTCCAAATACGTACTTAGCAGCTGATAGAATTCTTACATAGAAGGGCCCATTGAAAGCCCCTGAAATTAATCCCCTACTCTCCCTGGCCAGGATAAGCATGCCAGAAGGAGTATAACATTCTAAGAGGTATGGAAAATATTAGCAGCGCTATCACACATTTAAAAGATGCAAAGTCGTCTTCATCAGGTCTCCATTAATTTACCTACTAGACCTCCAGAAAACCCAGATGGATCACAACTGATTAATGTGGACTACAGTATATTTAATATACATGTGTGGTAATGGTAGGGGGGGCATTAGTAGCTTCACTCTCAGCTGCCATGACATCAGTAAGACTCTGACACCTAGTATGCAGCTATTAATTTGGGGGAATGCTTTCCTTTGATCTCTAGCAGCAGGAAGAATCAAAAGCCTATCATATAACAGGGATAGCACTATGCCTCCCCTATCTCCTTTCATAGATATCAGACCTGCATTGTACTCTCTCACTGCCTATTCCTGTTCCTTTTCCCTCTCTCCATCACAGGCATTTACCCTAATGAATAACTTATACAAACAATCCCATTTTGGCGGGGACTATTTCTTCGATGATCCAAACTAACATAAGGTGGAAGTAAGATTGATCCTATTTGCCGTCATTCCCAGTTGTCCGTTTATGGAATTTCTGATTTCCCTTCCTGTAACGTTAGGCTCTGTCGAGTTATATTCCTTGGTCATAGATGGTGGGGTAGTTCCTTCAGGGACAAAGCAAGATCCACTGAACTGGAAGCTGTCATTACCACTTGGCCCTTTTGAATTAAGCATCAACCAACAAAGTGACCCAACAAAGGCTGAGATAACTAACCTTAATTACCATGAGGAATCGTATGGGGACTACAAAATTGAGGGTCTAGAAAAACTATGTCTGATGCCCAAGAAAATCACTGGATTGTATATTGGTGCTTCTGTGGCCAGGGATAAGTGTGAATGGGTAATTGCATCAACCATGGCAAGACAATTTAGGGTTTAGAGCCCTTGGGAATGATCATCAGCTTAATTCCACTAAGTTAGTACAATGCTGGCCAAGGGAAAGGGAAGTCTGGAATGAGGTAGAGGAGGGAGATGATCCCTATTAACTATGGCTCCGAGAGCACTTGCTGCAGCATCAGTGATTATAGCTTAGATTGATAATCCTGTTGAAGTCTATTTAGGAGATTACAACTGGCCGTTAATTTCAAGAATGAGAGACCTTTTCTCTCAGGGAGGAAGTGAGGACATCTTGTTCTTGTATGAGATTTGGTTATAGTAAAGGGTGAGAACAGATCTGAGAGGTGCACGGGGTGAATTGTACTAGACCAGTTTGTGCACCAATCCCTATTTGCTCGACATTATTATCCCCTGGGTCTCTGGTGTCGCTTTCCAGCCTCAGCAGCCACAGCGATGGCTTCCACCAGTTCGGCAGTTCACTTCATCTTCTAATACCATTGGTGGTCTCAGCTTCCCCTGAGGGGTGAGGACTGTTCTGAGATGCAGTTGTTCCAAACAGCCTCTTTGGAAATATCCCACATGGCTGACAACCAGCTATGTTTTCTTCAGAGACTGGCCAATCTGGGTAATGCACTACTTAGTATTTGCTTCCTCTTTTCCCCTGCCTTACTTCCCACTTCTGGCCTGGGATTGCACTTGCTAATAGAGCAGTAGCACATAACCTGCCTCAGGTTTTGTCTTCCTGGGAACCAGGCTAAGATAGCCATATGTGTCATAGGAAGGCTTTTAAGTTGTATTTTAATTATTTGTTTTCCTGTCTCTCTTCCACTTTAGATTGATATTTCCATGAGCAAAGATCATGTCTTAAATCAGGGTTCAACAAACATTCTGTGAAAGAGCCAGGTATTAAATACTTTTTGGCTTTGTAGTCCATATGGTCTCTGTTGCAACTGCTCAACTCTGCTCCTGTATAGAGAAGGCAGTCACAATAAAACATAAATGAAGGAACATGGTTGTATTCCAATAAAAGTTTATTTACAGAAGCAAGCTATAGGCTGGATTTGAACACAGGCCTTAGTTTGCTGAACCCTGCATTAAATTAAAAGCAGCATGATGTGACGGAAAGAGCTAGAGTTTGGCAGAAAAATAGATCTGGATTTGATTCCTAGTCCTGCTACTTACTGCTGTGTAATTGTGCAAGTTTATTTCTCTGAGCCTCAACTTTCTCATTTGCTAAAGCGGGCCTTGTAACATTTCACATTTTTGTAGTAATTAAATGAGATAATGAGATCATTTTGACATAGTATAAATGCTCCATGAATCAAAGCAATTGTCTTATTTTATTTTATTTTTTCTGAACAGCACCTGGCATATAACCCAAAACATTTTAGGTATTCAGTAAATGCTGGTTAAAGTAATAAAAGATACAAAATCAGCAAACTGCTTTCTCCTCATGACAGGTTCCCTAAATAGGTTTTCCTAACATCTTTCCTGTCCTTCGTATAGATGCACTGATTACCTGTGCGTAAGCTGTATACTGTACTTCTAATAGTAAATCACTGAATTGGGATTTTGCCATAAATCAGTCTCATGACTTACAGTTATATGAGTTTTCCAAAAGTCTGATACTAGAGAAGATCACTGATGTTCCCACTTGAAGCTCTGCAGATCAAATGTATTAGAATATAAAGGCTGCCTGAAGCTCTTTCTTTTCCTCCAGGTCTTCTCTGAATTTGAGAGAGCCTGGGCTAGTTTTGAGACATGCAGTGTATAAACCAATAAAGTGCCAAATGGAGTTAAAATCGTGTGGTCTATTTTAAATGTTTACATGAAGTAAAGTAGAGCTTTTAACCCTCAAAATAGAATGTATTATATTCCCTTTTGACTGTAAGCTGTCAGAGGTCTGAACATGAGGCCCATCATGACTGTAGGGCTGGGGCAAATGGACCTCGGGGTTCAACTCCTCTGAGCCTGACCCTGCTCAACTCATAAGACTTCTAACTTGCTGGCATTTAAAGCATTTTTCAACAACTGTTTTTTGCTTCTGAGAAGTAGTTCTACACTTCCATAAAGCGCACCTGGAAATATTGGTGCATTTTGGATAATAGCTCTCATATTTCAAAATTAGACCTGATAACTTACTCAATGTGGAATGAGAAAAACAGATGCCCAGCAAGAAGAAATTCTGTAAAATGCAGTTTAGGTTGATATACCTAAAACCATGCATAGGTAATATGTAGTTTCATCCAACTTGGGGGAATATGTTTTGGAACTAAATGCTATTCTTTTTTCTTAAGTTTGAAGAAATGATATACATAGGAGGCATTAAAAGTATATATATCAGTGGGAGCTTTTTATTATGGGTTGATATAAATTACCCTTGGAGTCGTCTAGAACTAAAATACTTTGAAATAATATTTATGAGTGTGCCCATGGCCACAAAATTGTGTAATAAAGATTATAAGGGACCATAGGCACAGCATTTTGTTGTAGACAAGGGGTTCAGAATGTCTCCCTTGTGATTTTATACAGTTGAACATCCTCTGGCTATCAGAATTCTATTTCTGTTGACTGCTATTTATAGAGCAGTATATTGTGTCAGGCCTCTGCTATGAGCATTCACTTAAGACTCCTTAAGAATGGTTACCTGATAATTATTTGTGGAATGTTTTTGAATGGATACACTATCATATTTTATTCTCACTCTGACCCTGTGAGGTATGTATTATAAACTCAACTGTGTAGATGAGAAGCTGCAGTCAAGTAACTAGTGAGTAGTAGAATTAAGATTTATTTTGGCATCAACTATGCTGAGATGTCTGGAGGGCCAACTGTATTCATTGTACTATGATCACTTTATATAAGGGATTTGAGCATCTGTGGATTTTGGTATCTGTAGGGGCTCCCAGAAGGGTGACTAAGTGGGTAGCTTTGATCCAGCTGAACTTAAGTGGTCATGATACTGTTATTCCATAGTATCTGTTCTGTATCAGAGACTGAGGAAGACATTGGTTTATGTTGTTTCTAAATCTTAAACCAGTGATGTTTCCCTGGAAACCTGGGCCAAGCCTTCCATGAGCAACTGGGAGGTGTTTAGATTGTATTTTAATTATTTGTTTTTCTGTTTTTAGCTATCCAAGGGCAAAGATCATGTCTTATAATGGGAAGCAGCATGATATGATGAAAGGAGCTCAAGTTTTGCAGTTAAACAGCCTGTCCCATTTTATGGGCAGTGAAACAGTATTAATAAGATGAAGTGACTTGTCCATAGTCACACTGCTGTGAAGTGGTAGAGCCTGGATGAGAATACAAGTTAGTATAGTTCAACAGCCACCTTCCTCCTTCTTTCCCTCCCACCCCTGAGCAATGATGAAGGATGGAACAATTATGGTGCTGTTCTTTGGTCCTGATGTATAGCTGGATCCTTTCTGTACTGGTTAAGACATACATCTGGATTTATTGATGTCTCATATTTTTACACTTCAAACCTGGGCAGACTATATCAGACAGTGATAGCAGGTACAAAAGGGTAACCACCATATTCGTTGCTGTGTAGAGATGTTTGAAGGTTCAATCACTTATGTTAATTGTGCTGTAATGCATGGCTTTCTATAAGCAGGTCGCTTGGATCCTGGCTGTAGCTTTGATTGCAGCGGCTCCTTCCAGATGGCAAGAGCAGGCTTGTGTGGCTTGAGAAGTAGTACAAGATCTGACCTAAGGTAGTTTCTGAGGTTGAGCTACAACTGACCACACTGCCATATTAGGGCCTTCTTCTCTCTGGCACATGGTAGACATAATTCTGTGGAACCTGCTAAAGTGATGCTTTAAGCGGAGAGTAAAGAACCGCGTTACCTAAAGGGACCTTTGGCAGACTCGGCCCCTCTGTGGAAAGTGAGCCAGGTGCCAGGCTCCGGCCATACCCACAGTCAATAGTTCTGCTGTTGATAGGTCATCTGACCTTCTGTGGAGATGACTGTGCCGAGGATTCCATCCAGAATAGACTAAAAGCTGATGTTTCAGTCTGGTTACAGAGCAGTGACTGCACTGACTGGTTCTTGCTGGGTGGTCTGGAGCAGGGTATTGTTCCAGTTCAAAAGGATAAATTGGAAATGTGCCTACATACACATTCATGAAACAGTCTAATGTGTTCTGGAAGAAATCGCTCATAGAGTGCTGCATTCTGAGGAACTGGTACTCAATCCAAACATCAACACAGAATATTTAAATTTATTAAATTATTTATTCTTTCATTCATCAAGTATTTATGGGCTGCCAACTGTGTGCCAAGCACTATTCTAAATCACAGAGGCTCAAAGACGAATGAGATACAATCCCTGCCCTTGAGGAGCTCGCAGCGTAGTGGGGAGACAGATATAATAATGGGCAATGGGCTTCCCTGGTGGCGCAGTGGTTGAGAGTCCACCTGCTGATGCAGGGGACACGGGTTCGCGCCCCGGTCCGGGAAGATCCCACATGCCGCGGAGCGGCTGGGCCCGTGAGCCATGGCCGCTGAGCCAGCGCGTCCGGAGCCTGTGCTCCGCAACGGGAGAGGCCACAGCAGTGAGAGGCCCGTGTACCGCAAAAAAAAAAAAATAATAATGGGCAATGATAAAACAAGGTGAGAGATTATTGGCAAGTATAAAACTGCAGGAGATATTACTGGAGCAGCAAGAAAGGACCTCTAAACTAGCCTGGTGTGTGAATGGGGTTTCAGGGAGACTTCCCGGAAAAGGTAGCTCTTGTGTTGAGTCTTAAAATAGATGCTGTAGTATACCTGGCAAAATATAGGGTGAATAATAGTCCGTATAGAGGAGCTTGGAGCAGTAAAGCACCAAGCAGCAATGTGCCTTTTTGGAGAATGTTGCGGAGTGTATTGCTGATGGAGCACAGTTAGGATGATTGTAATATGTCCAGAAGGTAATCTTCTTTATCTAAAATCATACCCATATTGCTCTCTCTAGTTCTAATTTGGTATGATCTATAGGTTTCAAAAACTTGAGTGATAAATTAGAGTTCAAATGATGACATTTGAGTGCCCAATAATCATTACAACAATATAACAACATGTGGTCTGTTTCTGTGTAAAGATGCCCAAGGCTTAGTGGGAGACATCTAGTTTCTGCAAGGACCAGACTGCCAAATTCAACAGAAATATAACTGAGAACACCATCCCTGTATCTTTTAGGTTTTAATAGTGGCATTAATCTCCACCATCCCTCCTGGTATGTGATATTGTTTTTGATTTACTATCTTGGTCTTTGAGACAAGAGCAGTTTCAAAGGTTTCTATTTGGTCTTTCCTACTATGATAGGTCTTACTCCATAAGCTGAGGACCCAATATGGGGGTTACTTTAATTGCTTAACATGTCAATTCCAATTATAAGGTAGAGAATTAAGGAAATGACCACTGGGCAGGTCTCTAAAACTTGTAAGCCAGACTTTAGCCATAACTGCATGTATTACCTGTCGTCTATAAGCCCTCAATCTAGCAGGGGGACCATGAGGATGCTTTGGGCCTCTGGGATTCACTGTCAATTCAGACTCTGAATCCAGTAGCTTCAATATGTCTGGATATTCCCCTTTCCCCAGTATATCCAGTCACCCAGGTATATGCCCATAGATCCCATTGCGGAAGAACAGGGGAAATCATTACAATATGTCCTTATAGCAGTGTTGTAGTGTTCTTCTTTCAAGGGACCCTTTCAAGTCAAGGGATTCTGGATCTGAAAACTGAGCAAGGGATTGGTACTTTTTTTCTGACTGTAGAAGTAAAGCAGCATCCTTGTCGCTCAGTGGTCTATTTTGCCCCTACAGACGCCGCCATGTTACGTTAACCATCTCTGCAATTCCCTGTGCGTCAAGACCTCTTGGCTACCCCTCTGGTCTTGCATGTAATAATTATGGTAACTGGCTTCTGGTGGGTAAGTACCCCCATGTAGCCTCTAGTACTTTGGGGTCGAATGTTATTGAGCTCAGTTCTATGACTGCCTCCCCTACAGTGAGCCCAGCCTACAGAGAAGGGCCACCATGAATATTTACTGTTGCTCATGCCCCTCCCACCATCGCCATTTTAATGGCCTTAGTGAATGATAAGTTCTGTTCTCTCGACTTCACTGTAGAACATAATCTTCTGGCCTTTTAATATATTCATTCCAGCATGTCCACTCCCCTTAGACTCTTTATTTCTTCCTCTACCATCAGCCAAGGCAACCCAAGCATTTCCATTTCTCTCAGCATTGGCCGTAGTTTTTTAGAAGCCTCTAAGAGCTACTCTATCAGTGAGCTTGTTGCATCACCTGGGATCTTTACCAAGTTATTAAATGTAAATATACTGGCTTGGACAATAAATGTTTGCTCATTTAATCTTACCTTCTGGATTATTTGATGTACATTCTGGATACTTGTATCAGTCTAGGTCTAGTCAGGAAACAGAAACTACAGTGTAATATGAACAAGGGATTTTTAATATAAATAATGATTAAAGCATATAAGGGATGCAATAACTATAAGGGTGCAAAAAGAACTCTAAAGGAGCCCCTCGGACTAAGGAAGCATACCCATGGAAGGAACAGCTTGGAACGGAGGCTCCGTCCCCAAGGCCAGGCTTCAGACCTCACTGTGGTAGGTGTGGTTGCAACTGATGGTTGAGATGTTTGCTGGGTTTCTTGGGTCAGAGTTGGTCTGCCATTGTCAGGCAGTAGGACGTAACTCTTTGGAGTGTAGGTAAGCTGAAGCTGGTGGGTAGGCATGAAGAAAGAGTTGGGGTGCCACTTCCAGTGCAAGTCCTGGAGCGCACCAGTGCTGATGATAGGGCAACTGCAGCGAGGTGGTCACCAGGCCCAGGCAAGGGCTGTGGGGTCACCAGTGGAAGCTGTTCAGCTCCATATACACTCTTGTACACCCGTGAGAACTCCCATGCAACAACCATACCACTCCCTATTTCTTCCTAACGAGATAGAGCTATCTTCCTCACAAGTAAAGAAATTCTCACCTTTCCCTCAAATGAGAAGACACACAGTTCCAACAGTCTGAAGGGGCTCTGCAGAACCAGCGTCTTTAGGGGCATCCATCCAGATGGCCTCATGCCATATTTCAGGGGCTCAGTTTTTCCCAGCCAGGGTTCTTAGCCTAACAGAGTGAGCATTCAGGCATCTCTGGAGCTCTGACACTCAACTGTCAGATCTCTAGATCTCTAGGATGTTGCTCTGCTGTGTCTGCTCTTCCGTTCAGGGGTTAAGGACCTCTTAGTGAGCTACCAAAGATATGCTCTGGCTCTCACACTCAGCTCTTAACCGCCTGTTAATGGCTCAGTTTCTCATCATCCCTCTGTAGGACATCAAAACAACTTAGAAATAAGTAGTCACCTCCACTGTTCTTATTGTTACTTCACATCTTTCAAATGTCTGGATTGTTTAATCTGCAAAGATATTTCCTTCCACTCAGACATTTTCCCAGGTAACCACTAGTGAAATCTCTAGCAGCTGAGCTGCCAACTTGTGTCAGGAACTATCTGTGCTTCACTTACCATTCAGGATAGCATCCTTTTTGCCTTTCTGTGACGAGTAAGCCAGTCTCAAGTTCTTATCTTACCACCTGTTTCTCAGACCAGCTCCAGTATCACTTGCATTAGTTCATGCCTACTGAGAAGCAGATGCCAAGATGGAATTAGACATGTAAGAGATTTATTGGGAGAAGGAGCTGGAGAAGGTGGGGAGAGGCTTCAGGCCACACGTAGGTCTGACATCTATGGAATGTGAGAGAGAAAGAAAGTGGATGGGAAAGAGGAGTCTAGTTTTGTACTGTGATGTGATTTCAAGAAAGGTTCATCCAGGCTAATGAGGAGTCCTCAAACAACACCACGTATTAGAAAATCCCCCCATCTTGGCAGAGCGCCTCTGCCACGCTCAGGCATTGCCTGGGAGTGGCTGGTGGGAAATGTGGCCTTGGTGTGAAAATAGTCCAGAGAGGCAGCAGGGGGAAGAGGGGCACTAGTCAATTATTCTCCCAAAATCAGTAAAGTTGGACAGGCATTTTCATTGCTTGCTTGGGGAGTCTGCACCACACAGCAAACTTTCCAGCACTCATCAAGGGGGCGGTTGATGGATCAGGGCACTGAGAGCTTGAGGAGACAGCAGCTGTTTGCGTTTGAAGTAGCCTAAGTAGGAGGCACAATAGAGAAGGGACTGAGGCTTGGCAGGGTCAGGGCTGATGGTATCCTGACTCACCCCAGCAGAGCTAGAGCCAGGCCATGAGCTGCCTCACTTTTTTTTTTTTTAACTCTTTATTGGAGTATAATTGCTTTACAATGGTGTGTTAGTTTCTGCTTGATAACAAAGTGAATCAGTTATACATATACATATGTTCCCATATCCCCTCCCTCTTACATCTCCCTCCCACCTTCCCTATCCCACCCCTCTAGGTGGTCACAGACCACCGAGCTGATCTCCCTGTGCTATGCAGCTGCTTCCCACTAGCTAGCTATTCTACATTTGGTAGTGTATGTATAAGTCCATGCCACTCTCTCACTTCGTCACAGCTTACCCTTCCCCCTCCGCTTATCCTCAAGTCCATTCTCTAGTAGGTCTGTGTCTTTATTTCCGTCTTGCCCCTAGGTTCTTCAGGACCATTTTTTTTTTTAGATTCCATATATATGTGTAGCATACGGTATTTGTTTCTCTCTTTCTGACTTACTTCACTCTGTATGACAGACTCTAGGTCCATCCACCTCACTACAAATAACTCAATTTTGTTTCTTTTTATGGCTGAGTAATATTCCATTGTATATATGTGCCACATCTTCTTTATCCATTCATCTGTCGATGGACACTTAGGTTGCTACCATGTCCTGGCTATTGTAAATAGAGCTACAATGAACATTTTGGTACATGACACTTTTTGAATTATGGTTTTCTCAGGGTATATGCCCAGTAGTGGGACTGCTGTGTCATATGGTAGTTCTGTTTTTAGTTTTTTAAGGAACCTCCATACTGTTCTCCATAGTGGCTGCTTCAATTTACATTCCCACAAACAGTGCAAGAGGGTTCCCATTTCTCTACGCCCTCTCTGACATTTATTGTTTGTAGATTTTTTGATGATGGCCATTCTGACCAGTGTCAGATGATATCTCACTGTAGTTTTGATTTGCATTTCTCTAATGATTAATGATGTGGAGCATTCTTTCATGTGTTTGTTGGCAATCTGTATATCTTCTTTGGAGAAATGTCTATTTAGTTCTTCTGCCCATTTTTGGATTGGGTTGTTAGTTTTTTTGTTACTGAGCTGCATGACTTGCTTATACATTTTGGATATTAATCCTTTGTCAGTTGCTTCATTTGCAAATATGTTCTCCCATTCTGAGTGTTGTCTTTGGTCTTGTTTATGGTATCCTTTGCTGTGCAAAAGCTTTTAAGTTTCATTAGGTTCCATTTGTTTACTGTTCAGGGTCTTTTGTGTTTCCATACAAACTGTGAACTTTTTTGTTCTAGTTCTGTGAAAAATGCCAGTGGTAGTTTGATAGGGATTGCATTGAATCTGTAGATTGCTTTGGGTAGTAGAGTCATTTTCACAATGTTGATTCGTCCAATACAAGAACATGGTATATCTCTCCATCTATTTGTATCATCTTTAATTTCTTTCATCAGTGTCTTATAATTTTCCACATACAGGTCTTTTTTCTCCTTAGGTAGGTTTATTCCTAGATATTTTATTCTTTTTGTTGCAATGGTAAATGGAAGTGTTTTCTTAATTTCACTTTCAGCTTCTTCATCATTAGTGTATAGGAACGCAAGAGATTTCTCTGCGTTAATTTTGTATCCTGCTACTTTACCAAATTCCCTTGCTGCTTTTAATATTTTTTCTTTGTATTTAATTTTTGATAGTTTGATTAATATGTGTCTTGGTGTGTTTCTCCTTGGATTTATCCTGTATGGGACTCTCTGTGCTTCCTGGACTTGATTAACTATTTCCTTTCCCATATTAGGGAAGTTTTCAACTATAATCTCTTCAAATATTTTCTCAGTCCCTTTCTTTTTCTCTTCTTCCTCTGGGACCCCTATAATTTTTCAGGTAGACTGCCTATTTCCTCTTCATTTGTTAGATCTGGTGGGTTTTTGCCTTGCTCCTTCATCTACTGTGTGTTTCTCTGTGTTCTCATTTAGCTTAACTTACTGTATTTGGGGTCTCCTTTTTGCAGGCTGCAGGTTTGTAGTTCCCATTGTTTTTGGTGTCTGTCCCTAGTGGTTAAGGTTGGTTCAGTGGGTTGTGTAGGCTTTCTGGTGGAGTGGACTAGCGCCTGTGTTCTGGTGGATGAGGCTGGATGTTGTCTTTCTGGTGGGTAGGTCCACATCTGGTGGTGTGTTTTGGGGTGTCTGTGGCCTTATTATGATTTTAGGCCGCCTCTCTTCTAATGGATAGGGTTGTGTTCCTGTCTTGCTAGTTGTTTGGCATAG
>NC_041223.1:73111161-73111605 GCF_002837175.3 Physeter macrocephalus | reverse complement strand
AGAAGCAGATAAAATAAAATAAAGTAAAATAAAATAAAAGTTATTAAAATAAAAAATAATTATTAAAAAAATTCTTTTAAGTAATAATAAAAAAAGGGAGCAACCAAACCAAAAAACAAATCCACCAATGATAACAAGTGTTAAAAGTTATTAAAATAAAAAATAATTATTAAAAAAATTCTTTTAAGTAATAAAAAAAAAGGGAGCAACCAAACCAAAAAACAAATCCACCAATGATAACAAGTGTTAAAAACTATACTAAAAAAACAACAAAAAAAACGGACAGACAGAACCCTAGGACAAATGGTAAAAGCAAAGCTATACAGACAAAATCACACACAGAAGCATACACACACACACACAAGAAGAGAAAAAGGGGAAAAAATAATCTTGATCCCAAAGTCCACCTCCTCAATTTGGGATGATTCGTTGTCTATTCAGGCA
>NC_041223.1:73085093-73110813 GCF_002837175.3 Physeter macrocephalus | reverse complement strand
AGTTGCAGGGTACATCAAGTTGATTGTGGAGATTTAATCTGCTGCTCCTGAGGCTGCTGGGAGAGATTTCCCTTTCTTTTCTTTGTTCGTACAGCTCCGGGGGTTCAGCTTTGGACTTGGCCCCGCCTCTGCGTGTAGGTCGCCCGAGGGCGTCTGCTCTTCGCTTAGACAGGACGGGGTTAAAGGAGCAGCTGATTCGAGGGCTCTGGCTCACTCAGGTCGGGGGTAGGGAGGGGCACGGCCTGCGGCGGCAGAGACCAGCATGATATTGCAGCAGCCTGAGGCGCGCCGTGCGTTCTCCCGGGGAAGTTGTCCCTGGATCCCGGGACCCTGGCAGTGGCGGGCTGCACAGGCTCCCGGGAGGAGAGGTGTGGAGAGTGAGCTGAGCTCGCACACAGGCTTCTTGGTGGCGGCAGCAGCAGCCTTAGCGTCTCATGCCCGTCTCTGGGGTCCACGCTGATAGCCGCGGCTCGCGCCCGTCTCTGGAGCTCCTTTAAGCGGCGTGCTTAATCCCCTCTTCTCACGCACCAGGAAACAAAGAGGCAAGAAAAAGTCTCTTGTCTCTTCGGCAGGTCCAGACTTTTCCCGGACTCCTTCCCGGCCAGCTGTGGCGCACTAGCCCCTTCAGGCTGTGCTCACGCCGTCAACCCCAGTCCTCTCCCTGCGATCCGACCTCCGAAGCCCGAGCCTCAGCCCCCAGCCCCCGCCCGCCCCGGCGGGTGAGCGGACAAGCCTCTCGGGCTGGTGAGTGCCGGTCGGCACCGATCCTCTGTGTGGGTATCTCTCTGCTTTGCCCTCCGCACCCTGTTACTGCGGTCTCCTCCGTGGCTCCGAAGCTTCCCGCCTCCGCCACCCGCAATCTACGCCCGCGAAGGGACTTCTAGTGTGTGGAAGCCTTTCCTCCTTCACAGCTCCCTCCCACTGGTGCGGGTCCCATCCCTGTTCTTTTGTCTCTGTTTATTCTTTTTTCTTTTGCCCTACCCAGGTACGTGGGGAGTTTCTTGCCTTTTGGCAGGTCTGAGGTCTTCTGTCAGCATTCAGTAGGTGTTCTGTAGGAGTTGTTCCACATGTAGATGTATTTCTGATGTATCTGTGGGGAGGAAGGTGATCTCCGAGTTTACTCTTCCGCCATCCTGAAGCTCCTCCCCCTGCCTCAGACTTTAGTGGTGGTTCATGAGCCATCAAAGGTGGGTGTGAGGGCCTAGTACCATCAAGGTCTGGGCCTCACCCACGGAGTTGTTACTTTTAAACAGTGATAGAGAAATAGTCAGAGAGGCAGAATGGGGTAAGTAGTTTAAAGTTCAGTGTTTGAAATAAGATATACCTGTGTATGAGTCTCAGTCTACTTACTAGTGAAACTGGGATAATAATAGTGTTGATCTCAGAGGAATGTGATGATGAGGATCAAGTAAGAAAATCTACACAAAGCTCTTAGCACCAAACAGGACATGTTGCACTCATTAGATTTCCACTGTAAAAAATATTAAACAGTTAATCCAAGACTAGCACCATTTCACAACCACACAAGTGAAAGAAACAAGGGATACAAGAAAGATAAGCAGGGCGGTCAGAATGTTTCATTGATCACATTCTGTTGCTAGCAGGTTTCTTTTTGAAATGGGCAGCTCAGCATCTCTTGTTCCAAAAGAGTTCTTGGAACCCAGTGATTGAATTTATAAGGATAGAGCAGTGAACAAGCTGATTTAAATCTCTGTGTTAATAGAGCTTACGTTTCAGTGGGAGAAGGCTGTGGATACCTTTGTTTCTGCAGAAACCCTCTCTGCAAAGACTAAGAGTTCAACTGGAGCAGGGAGGCTATAGGTGGATTTCAAGAAGGGTAGAGGAGAGAAAAATCCTCTTGCATCCTCCACTGTATCACAGTTTTCTTCCTTCTCTGTAGAGAGTATAGTGGTTAAGTGCAGGAGCTCTACCCATATTAACATTTTGCCTTTACTCAACACTGAGTAGTTGTATGTCCTGGGTGTGTTACCGTGCTGCCTATACTTCATTTGCCTCTCCAGATCTGTTTTCCACTCTTCTCCTCCTTGCTCTGTATTTGGGAGGCTGGCCTTTAGAGACTGCATCACCAAGTTCCCCTGTCCTGTGGTTTCTAGTTGAGTCAGCCAATGTGATATGGTTCAGGAGATCAGAGGGAGGGGAGACAGAGGTCAGGATATTTATTCTCCTAGCCACCTGCCTGCCAGGTCACAGTTTGGCAGTGGCTGTGTCCTTCTATCAAAAGCTGTTGGCTGGTCTTATAGTGTTCCAGCCTGCGATAGTAAGAACTTCCTGACGGGGTTAGCCTCTCACCATTGCTTGCTGGTTTCCCCTAATTTTACCCACAACTTTGTAAATAGTCACTTCATTTAACTCTCTTTATTTACCCCTTTTGGGGTGGCATCTCTTCCCTGCTGGGGTGGATCTCAACAGGTACAATTGTTTTTAATCTCTAAATCTGTTCCCTCACTTATAGAATGGGGATAATAATGGCACCTATATCATAGAATTTTTGTGATGGTTAAATGAGGTAAAATTCTTAGCATGGTGTCTATAACATAGTAAATGTTCAATGAATGTTAGCTGTTACTCTTGGTACCGTTATCATTATGATTATAATTTTTATTCAGGTCCTGGACATTGGGACCGAGATAAGAATGCTGAGAATTGGGCTTTCATCCAAAACCTCCACTTAAGTCAGGATACTTGGGTCCCATTAGACCCCATTGCATGATAAATCCACTTTGCCAACATACAACTCACAGCAGGGTAGTTCTGATCATCATTATTTCTGAGTGCATTTAAAGGCTGAAGGTTAGTGCCATTACCATTTATATTTCCCTTGATGCAAATTAAATTAATTTAGAGAAGGAATTCTCAATCAGTAGCATGAGGTAGAGGAAAAAAACCTCTAAGCACCTCAAAAGACATTACTACAACTTAGAGAAGCAAGACTTATTTCATCCTAAATGCTTTATAATTCCTGAATATATATCACAATGAAAAGAAACCAATACCTAAAAGAAATGCTGTAATTTATCCACATTATCTGTGTAATCATTCTCATGGTCTCATTGTGGCTTGGATCAGTTAGTATATTTTGTCATTGAGGAGATAATAGTCTTAATGAGGCTGGGTTGCAGATTTTATCTCCATGTAGTCCTCATAGCACAGAGAAATATTCTACTCCATGATTGAAAACTGTACTCATGGTCTGATATTCCAGTTTGTAAATGCATGATGATGATCACAGGGGAATGAAGAAGAAGTGAGAGAGGGTTTGGTACCTAATAATTTGTAGAAGTGGAAGAAAACTCCAAGCCCATGTTTTTCTGGGAGCGGGTAAATAATATTATTTTCCTATGCAAAATTCTAGTTTTTTGGTATGTGAATAGAATAAATTGTCATGTAAAGAAAGAACAATGTAACTAATATACAAGTTTTAGTAATATACCCTTAGTGTCTGTATTATTTTCCTTGAGCTGCCATAATAAATTACCACGAACTGGTTGGCGTAAAACAGAAATTTATTCTCTCATAGTGTTGGAGGCTAGAAGTCCAAAATCAAAGTGTCAGCAGGGCCGTACTCTCCCTGAGGGCTCTAGGGGAGGATCCTTCCTTGCCTCTTCCTAGCTTACGGTGGGTGCTGGCAATCCCCGGCTTTCCTCGGCTTGTGTGAGCATCAACTCCAATCTCTGTCTCCATCTTCACATGACCATCTTCTCTCTGTGCCTGTGTCCAGATTTCCTTCTTTTTGTAAGAATACCAGTCATATTGGACATGGGCCCCACTCTAATCCAGCTTGACTTCATTTTCACTTGATTATATCTGCAAAGACCCTATTTCCAAATAAGGTCATATTCACAGGTGTGGGGGGGGGACGTGAATTTGGGGGGCACATTATTCAATCCATTGTAACTACTCAAGGGTTGATTCATCGCTTTGTGGCTCTTTTAGGCTTGTCTTTTTTCTTCTTCTCCTTTGATACTTGATTCACATCTCTTTAGCCATTTTTCTTTCTTCTTTAAAAAAATTTGATTGGCTTATCCAGCGGAGAAAGATTTAAGTTACATCATTTTGGTGATTACACAGCAGACAGGCTCTGTTTGTGGGGCAAGGGTTTGTCTCTCCCCCCTCACTCCCCTTCATGGGGTGTATATTCATATTTTCACTGTCCCTTTGCTACCTGGAGGATTATTGGTTGGGGGGGGAAGGAGATTTCGGTGAATAATGAGCCATCAGAGGGCTTCTCCATATGGTGTTTTACAGTCCATAGACTCTAATAAAATGCCTGCCAGCTAATCCTGTTCTCTGTTGCCCACTCTACAACGTCTTCCTTCCTCATGCCCCCTTTTCTGAAGCTACTCCCTAGAAAACACCCCTGGCAAACAGACTTATATTACTTGAAAGAATCCCACAGTTCTCTCCCATTTTCCAGCAAATGTATGTTTACAATAATTAAACCTGTAGAATTTAAGGATTGTTGGGCAGAGAGGAAACATGGGAACAGAGAGATCTTCTGCCTTTCCAAGCCCTCTCTGCTCAAGCCTCTTCCTCACCCTTTTCCAAGCAGGAAGAGTTGCTAAGCTGACTGTGTAGAGTCCAGGGATATTGACTGGTGGTCTGATGATCAGGGTTACGGCATTCATGCTTGTGCACCCATAGGCTTTCTTCTGTGCCCCTCCGTGGTGCTGCTGGTGCAGTGAGAAAGCCTGAAGCTGTCTTGTTGCTCCCCTCAAAGTATGCCTGCACTTGTTGGTCATCGCTCTGATTTCTGTGCCATATGACTGGCCAGAGATGGGAAGAGCCTAATATGGGTTAGGAGTAGGGGTAAGAAATGGCTCCACTTTGTAGTTTAGACTATGCTGCATACACAGCCCAACTGAGTTTTCACCTTCATTTTGCACTGGAGGTAATTGGGCAGGGCTAAGCCAATAAAATCCAAGAAACAACCCCAGCACTTTGCACTTTGCTTCCCTTCACGTGTGTGCGCACACGTGGCACAGCAGGAACCTCTGAGGAGACGTGATTGTTAGAGCAGAATATGTATTTTTTGGATCGTTTAGCCAAATATGTCAACATCCCAGCAACAGTTCTAACAAGTATGTTACAATCAATGTCCACAATAAGAGAACTGGGTTTATTTGCTGGCTTAACTTATTCAGGCCATTCATTAGTTCAAATAATTAGGAATTGTCCCCATTGTGGGAGCCCATAGTATGTCCTAGGCAGGTCAGTTCAGAGGTGAAACTATGTTAGATTGTTACAAGAATTATGAAGCATGTACTTCGACAGCAGTTTTGCACTTATTCATGGCGTTGATGTACAACGAAAGAGGATATCATTTCATAGTGGCTCTGACTAATGTGTTATTAGCTGGTCATTAGACCCTAGAGCTTGGATTTCTGTATAATACTTCAGTTTTACAGGACACAACACTCTAAGAATAGTGGTGTTATTGGAATATTTTTTATTAAACTATTCAGTGACTAGTTTTGAGGTTGTGGCAATATTTTAGATACTAAGTCATTAACTGTATATATGTTGGACTCTAGTTCTTTGCCTTATCATGGAGAAAGGTATTATAATTATGAAGGATCTAGTCTATGAAAGGTCTATTACAGGATCATTAGTTAAAAAAGAACTTGAAAATGTAGCTTATTTCAAGTTAAACCAAAATATATATTAAAACCATTAAGATGCCATTAAAACCAGCAGGACTCTTAACCCTTTTAATGGATTGGCTAAAAAAATCAGAATTTTTAAATCCAGATATATACAATTTTGACACGATAAAATAATTGTTTGATCTATTTCTTAAGAATAAGAGTTTAATATTTTTAAGGACTAATAATTTTACTTATATCCAATTTTAGTCATTTGATTACCCATTTAACATTTTTATAGTTCCAAAAGAACCCAAGCTGATATAAATAAAGATTATTAGAAATATATAAAAATAAAACTATTAAAAATATTTTGTCACAGGTAGGGTACAATTATTACCTGTATATTAGTATAATCATGGCTGACGGATATGATATGGGTAAAATTTTTCAATAAATTGAGAAGAAAGAAACATGTTTTTGTGGTGTGTTCATTCCAGAACTTGAATGGATTCTAATGGGACAAACTCTTCCTTGTTTTTGCCCACAAGAACATGAATAATTTTTTGTTCCAGTACCATGAATTGGAGATCCTTAGTAATGGCTTATCTCTAAGGCTGTCTTTGCTGAAACTGATGTAAAGTTCGTATGTAACTTTTATTTCCAAATGTACATGTATGTCCCATGATGTGTGAAAGGTAGCCTTTCTTAATTATAATCTACCTCTCTATGGCATTGTCAATAAACTTTCAGGAAATGGCAGAGTAGCTCCATTTTGAGGCTGAGGAAGCAACATCTATAACCAGAGTCCAAGAGAGCTCACTGGAGGTAAACTAAAGCCCACAAAAATTAAATACTTATCCATGGTGACCCAGAACATCATTAGGCTCAAATCCTCTGGCTCCTGAGACAAGCCCTCTTTTTGCTCTCACTTATGATGTTATATGCTTCCCTGATACATGCCTTCTGAATGTACTTCTCAGTGTGTGCTTTGGCATGACTACATTAATTGAGGCTGTTAGCTGGACCTTGAAAGGCACGTTCCACTTTGTGGTGCTTCACAGATTCAGATGTAAAATCTGAACTGGGTCCTTATGACCACATACTGACTTCAATCTTTTTGGGCAACTTCAACTTAATATCACTGGCAATTCCTTGCACAGATCATGAGTAACGTGTGACCCCCAAGCTCCTCTCAGTTCATTATAATCTTTCATTTCTTCTAGAGCATGTGAACTGGATGGTTTTTTTTCCATTTATGCTGCCATATCTTTTAATCATTTAAAGAAATATTTAATTGTATGAAAATGAAGGTTGCTACTGAAGGAGAAAGAGTATTCAAGGGGTGTTTGCACTGCTTTTTCTTGGCTAACTTGCTCAAGGTGAGTTCACTGCAATGTTACCAACTCACTGCTAATGAGATTGTCTGAAATCTGCCAGCCTACCCCATTCTTGCTTCAGGTCCTGTGCTACTGAAGTTTTGCTCGTGACATCGGCATTGTTCTTCCTGTACCCATGGCTGGGTCTGTTAAGACCTTTCATACAATAGCCTCAGAACTCTGGTTGCAATTAAAGTTTTGATTAGCTGTCAGTGATGTCATAGCCATGGTTATTTTAAATCCACTGTGCTAAGTGTTTTCCTTTTCTTAATGTACTATAGAAATTCCATTTCTTGACAGCAGTAAGACACTTCAGGCAATGTGTTTCAGGGCCAATATTGCACTTCTCATGGAGTTAAGACATTTGGCCTTCAGCCTCATGACTTATAACACAATCTGAGTTATGCTATAATCACCCAGATATATACATGGCCTGTTGTGTTTTATTGCTTAAATGGAACCTGTCCCAGCGCCTCATCAACTGTCAAGGTGGGAATACAGCCCCAGAAGACTGTTCAGATTCCCACCGGGGGTTGCATTTGGTCAGATCTCCTTCAGCCTTTCAGGGGTTGCACTGAAACTGGAGGCCTTTGGTGCATTTGCCACAAAACAGAAATCAAACCCTCCAGCGTCTCAGGTCTCACTGCCAGACTGCCCAACTTAGGTTGCCAGATATCTCCCCCTCAACACATTTACTGAACTTTAAAACAGCAGAACAGCATTGAATGAAGTCCAGTAATTTTTATAGGATATATTTTAGTCACTAGGCTTTGAAGACTATTCCAACATTAATTATAAAGTTTCTGTGCCTGGATAACCTATTGTTAACAGTTATTTTGCAAGCGCTAATGGCAAGATGGAAGATTTCCAATAACTTTATTGAGGAAGTGGCAATTAAAATGTTGAGCACTACAGGGTACATACAAAATAAAAATAATCTTGCAAACACGGCACTGTACTTCACGACAAAAATGGAGGTGTACTCTATATTTTCAAATAGATATGATTTTGCACTTCCACCTCTTTTGGTTGGAGGAGGATCGAGAAGTTTCTTTTTTGTTAGTTTGTTCACTTTTAAAGGCAGCGTGAGATGCCAGTGCTCGGGGCTCGGCTGACATTATTTACCACAACGTCATGAAATGATTTTAAGACAAGTTGTCACCATACTTCTTTCAACAACAAATATCACTAAAATGAGATCATTGGCTTTGTGTGATAATTTATGACTCTGGAAATGCATGAGCTGTCTTTTCTAAGGACCCTCAAAGACCTCATCCAGCATGGTTTTCCCTCCAGAGCTCTCCGGTGTGACCACCCATCTTCCAAACTCACCCTACCATAGTCAGCCAGCAGCTTGGGGTTGTTCTCCGGTCATAATGCTGAGAGCAGCATGGTGGATAGCAGGAGGCAGCAGGCAGGATGGAGGACACTCCAGTACGTATGGTGTCAGGGCAAGTCATAGAGGGTTGAAGGGACTTGCCCAAGGTCACAAGGCTGGGAACCCGTAGATGGTGCATGTGGGCTCTGGGTCCAGATTGTGTGTCATGTTCACCATATTGCTTCCAACCATTTTAAATTCAGAGTGCAAATTATTAATTGCACAGTCAAGACCCCTGGAATCAAAACAAACTGATTTTCTGTCAACTTGGTGCAATTACATTTCGAAAAGGATTTTAGACCAAGAATACGTTTGTTTTCCAACTTTACTTGGCTCACCACTTTCTTTTTTAGCATATCCTGATTGCTGTGTAACTTAGGCCTAGGTTTCCCTTATTAATTTGGTGAAATAATTTTTTACCTGAAGTGTAATCTATATTTTCCACTTTGGTTTAAAGTGGAATGTTTATCAGTATTGGCTAATGATATCAAACTATGCTATAATATCACTGTGTGAAGTTTCCTGCTAAAATATTTTCCTTAAGGTTATGCTTTTCTGGGATCAATATATACTTCCCCAGGTCTTCTTTTGTGGATTATATCTTAAAAACACCTTATATCTGAAAGATCATAAAAGAGCAGTGAGATCAGGAATTAGCTCTTATTTTCTCATGCAAGAACAAGAGTGAACATAAGAAACTGAAGTTACCAGGACTTTTCCACCCAATTTGCTAAATCAGAGGTATTTTAAAAGACATTTTTAAGGATCTATACTCAGTAAGGCAATAATTCTCACTAATGGGGTCCCTTCTTTTTTAACCCCTGTATTTGTGGAATTAATTCTTATATTTTCACATTATTTACTTATTCTTATGAATCCTAAATATTAAACCAGATTATTAGATTACTCTTTAGCTTTCTTAACTATTTTGTTTAACAGCACATAAAGGGCGTATTAATTTCAGTTAAATAATTCATTTCTAGAATTTCATGATCTAGCCTGAAAGCAAATACTTCTTTAGCCTGCCATCTTAGGAGAGGATTTTTCATTTGTTGACTTATTGTTCCTTATGAGAGGATTTATTATTTATTGTTTAGTGAATATCATTGGTTCATATTGGGTAACTATATTACCTCTCCACATTTGCCTCATAAGGGGCAAAACATGTCCATTTTTTCTTTTTATGTTCAATGTGTTACGATGCCTTCATCTAGTGGATGTTCAAAAAAATGCCCATAAATGTGTGGAAACTGAATATATGTATTTAATCCATGGCATATTTCTTTTCTCTAAGAAACATATTCTTAATTCATGAGTCACAGAAGCCATGTGTTTAGAAAAGAAATTATTGATTATATATAAGTGACATTGGGAAAATTTTCTGATTTTCCAAGTGATTTTTAAGACTGATAAACTAACACAACAGAGCACAGAAGAGGGAAAAGCTTCTGGATAAAAGCCAGTATCAGGGGTTGGGATGGTTAACTGTCAGTGAATTTCAGCATAACATTGTCACTCTTCTATTTTGCTAGTATACCTCAAAGAATATTTACAAAATTGATTTTGAAATACAAGGTTTTAAAGCTAGAAATAAAATTTATATGAAGAGAATTTGGTTGCAAAGATGATCTTGGCAATTAGTTTTCCTGTTGGTGGTTGGGCCCCCTGGGAGCCAACTAATGAATTCTTAATCTAAATTATATGTCAGGTCCTGAAACAGTTAACCTCCAAAAAGTGTACAATTTATCCCCAGGATGGATATAAGTACTCTGCGATTAGATGGGAGTTATTACAAAGAACTTGGAATAACTGTTACCTATATAAGAGTCCCTGGAAAGAGCAGTAATTACCTGTTACTGACACTGTAAGTTTTTATGACTAATACTCCAGAAATTTTTCTTCTTGATTTCATTCCATGTCCTCATGGTTCTGTAGCTGTTCTACCAGATACTAAGAACCAAGGTTTGGACTAGACCCAGGGTAGCCAATGAAAGGCAGAATCTTCTAGCGTTTGATGGTTTGGGCTTTGACAACTGACAGATCTGAGTTTAATTGCTATGTCTGCCTTCATATCTTTGTGAATTTGGAAAATCCAGTTGTGTATGACTTTCTTTTGCTATATTGCTTTCAGACAGAATGTTAAGACAATTACAGGGACTGAAAAGGCAAACTACGTTTTCAGGATGTATTAAAAATATGAGATATCTTTTCCCCCCTTTTTTGTGAAAACCACTCTTTATCCCAATAACCCATTTGTTTCATGATCTTGTCCAATTATCTATGAAGAAAATTTTTGAAGGTGCTCCTATTGAAAATATGCCAGATATGGAAAAGACTTCTAGATGATCAACAAAAGCTTTTCTTCCTCTTCCAGGCCATACAGCCAGATAACATTTTATAAGACTGTATTATACTTAGACGTAGCCAGGTGACTGATGGAATGAGTTAGAAGTGATGTGTAGCATTTCTGAGCCTGGTGTATAAAAACCTCCTCTGATAGATTCTCTAGGCTGTTTTCCTTCCCATGAATTGATGCCAAGGAATGTGGCAACAGCTTTGTGTTAAAGCTGATGGAGCCACAAATGGGAGGAGGCCAGTACCCTGAATCAGTGGCCGGAGGTGAGCCCCATCAAATCAGGAACACTCATCTGGCCATCCATGAGGGAGAAATATGTGTTTGAACTGTTATAAGCTTTGGATTTGTTTTTACAGCAGCAAGCATTACCTTAACTAATAATCTGTGTAATTAGAATCTTGTATAGAATTTATTTTCTTTCACAGTCTATTACTTATGAATATTAGAAGTGCTGTTGTCAGCTTTTAATTATGCTGTTGCACATGAGTGAAAGAGTTCACATTGAATAAATGTTTATCTGTTTGACCATATTGTCACTACCCTTATTTTTACTGTTTTCTGCCATCCCTGAATTTACTAATACACAAACAGGCTAGTCCAATTTCATTTTGTCTTTCACTGAGGCCACATATCCCCTCTATCCGCCCCCTGCCTCTGGAATTCTGCCTAAAATGAAACAGCAACAGAAGAGAGGTCAAGAACTTGGAAGGATTCATATGGGAGAAACCAGGTACAGTTTGATTTAATATCAATATTTCATATGTTCAGAGCGTGGAGTTTCAGGCTACAAGATAACAGCCCATCATTTTTATGCCTTTCCATCTGTGAAAAGCTGTTCCTCAGAGCACAGTGTATGAACAACCTAGCAGCTTTTCATTTTAGGCACCATATTTTTTGGGGGAAAAAAAAAGAGATCTTTTGATGCATAACTAAACTCAGAGGATAATTGAAATCTATGGAGTTTTAGGGCCAGACTCATAAAGAATGCAGATTTCCTCCTGAAATATATTGCTGGGGAAAGGTACAGAACACAAATCTTTAACATAATGAAAACTTCACCTCCTGCATATGTAAAACAAAGGTTACACCATCTACTATCTGCCGGTGAAGAAACAAGTACTTTATACACGCTTAAAAGATAGTTTCAATAGAATAGGAGGAGCTACAGGGATAGAGTTAAAATTTTAAAGAGGCTTTGGCAAGGGAACGGATGAAAAAGCAAAACATAGAGTATTTTTAGGACAGTGAAAATATTCTGTATGATACTACAATGATGGATACACATCATTATACATTTGTCCAAGACCATAGAACGCATAACACCAGGAGTGAATCCTAACATAAACTGCGGACTTTGGTGATTATGATGTGTCAATGTAGATTCATCAGTTGTAACAAATATACCGTCCTGCTGGTGAATTTGGTAATAGGGGAGGCTGTGCACATGTAGGGGCAGGGGGGTGGATGGGAAATCTCTGTACCTTCCTCTTAATTTTCCTGTAAATGTAAAACTGCTCTTTTAAAAGTCCTGAAAAGTTTTATAGGAAGTCGAATATATAATGCATTTAAATTTATAGGGTGAGGTTTTGTTTAAAAGGTATGAATAATAATAATAGTAATGATACAGATAAATCCCATGAAAAGCATTTTATAGAAAAGCATAAAATAGAAGTAGATTCATATTTTCTTATCTTTAGCAGAACTCCTGACGTAATGAAAGACAGTAGAAGAATCCGGGACTTCTCTCCCTTCCTGTCTTCCTATCGCTCCTGTGATAGGAGTGAAACCACCAATGCGAACCTTGGACCAGGCTTTTCAGGTACCATCCCAGGTCAGGAACTTGTTAGGCAGGTACCTCGCTTTCCATTAAGGCAGGCAACCATACCCACAACCTTTGAAACCCTGGGGAGCACTGTGGCAACAAAAAGACTGATTAGGGCTTCCCTGGTGGCGCAGTGGTTGCGCGTCCGCCTGCCGATGCAGGGGAACCGGGTTCGCGCCCCGGTCTGGGAAGATTCCCACATGCCGCGGAGCGGCTGGGCCCGTGAGCCATGGCCGCTGAACCTGCGCGTCCCGAGCCTGTGCTCCGCAACGGGAGAGGCCACAACAGTGGCCTTTTTCGCGTACCGCAAAAAAAAAAAAAAAAAAAAAAGACCGATTAGTCTGAGGACGGTTCTTATAGTTCCAAGCTCAAAGATGGAGATTGTTGCCCCTTTTAGTGTACTTTTGCAATAACATTTTTCCATGGGAAAGGTCTCTCTTTGTGAAGTCAATGTGAATAATTCATCTATTTCATGATTCACATAGGAGCGACTTTTCCGAAAAGTAGCACTTTTGTTGAGTTGCACCTAAATCATAACAGCATAAAAATTCTAACAAGAGTACATGTTTAAGAGAATCATCTTTCTTTCATCACGTCTCTTCTGTCACATCTCTCACTGTATGAGTTGTAAGCTACTTCAGTATGTTATTCAAGTGAATCATAGAATATCATTTTTTAAATACTTCTTACATGTAAGGAGATAGATCTCTGAGATATTTTTTAAGTCACCATTCACTCATTCAACTTTAATCAAAGACTTACTATGTTCTAGGCTACAGCTGCAGTAAAACCTCAAGGAATAAATAAGCAAAAAAACCACAAACAAATACATAAACCAAAGCAGCTAATAGTTATTAGATGTCATGAAATGGTGTGAAGCCTTGATTACCCATCATTTCATTTAATCCTCACAATCACCCTATAAAGCAGGTATTAATAGGATCCTTGTTTGCTACATGAGCACACTGAGGTTCAGAGTGGTTAAGTCACCCACCCAAGCTGGTAAAAGGCAGAGCCCTGCTTGGTTCTACTCTAGAATGTGTGCTCTTAACCTCCACACAATGTCTTCCATTGTCTTTACTCTAGGATACTACTAAAAACTCTACTGGAGGGTACAAATGTGCTAGCAAGTAATTTTGGTTTTTGTTTGTTTGTTTTGTTATTAACATTTTTATTCAATTTATTTAAACTAAAACATAATGAGATCACCTATTTCTCCCAACCCCTACCCTTCGCTTCTTGCAACCGCCAACCTGTTCTCCATATCTATGAGCTTTTTGTTTTGTTTTGTTTTTAGATTCCACATATAAGAGAGCTCATATAATCATATGGTATTCATTTTTCTCTGTCTACTTTTTTCATTTAGCATGATGCCCTCAAGGTCCAGCCACATTGTCATGAATGGTGAGATTTCATTCTTTTTTATGGTTGAATAATAGTCCACTGTACAGTTAATCTAAAATTCCTTTTATTTGTGCATCGTTTTTATTGAAGTATAGTTGATATACAATATTATATATTACAGGTGTACAATATAGTAATTCACAATTTTAAAATATTATACTCCATTTATAATTATTATTATAAAATATTGGCTATATTCCCTGCGTTGTACTATATAACCTCATAGCTTATGTAGCTTCTTTTATACATAATAGTTTGTACCTCTTAATTCCCTTCCCCTATATTGCCCCTCCCCCTTCCCACTGCCCACAGGTAACCACTAGTTTTTTCTCTATATCTGTGTCTGTTTCTTGTTATATTCACTAGTTTGTTTTATTTTTTAGATTCCACATATAACTGGTATACAGTATTTGTCTTTCTCTGTCTGACTTCACTTAGTGTTATGCCCTCCAAGTCTCTCAATGTTATTGCAAATGGCAAAATTTCATTCATTTTTATGGCTGAGTAGTATTCCATTTTATATAGATATAGATATATGTATTCCATTGTGTATATATACATACAACATCTTCCTTATCCATTCATCTGTTAATAGACATTTAGGTTGCTTCCATATCTTGGCAATTGTAAATAATGCTGCTATGAACACTGGGGTGCATGTATCTTTTCAAATTAGTGTTTTCATCTTTTTTCTGGATATATACCTAAAACATCTTTATCCATTCATCCATTAATGGACACTTAGGTTGTTTCCATATCTTGGCTACTGTAAATAATTCTGCAATGAACACGGGCATGAGCGTATCTTTTTGAATTAGTGTTTTTGTTTTCTTCAGATAAATACCCAGAAGTGGAATTGCTAGATCATATGGTAGTTCTAATTTTAATTTTTTGAGCAACCTCCATACTGTTTTCCACTGTGGTTGTACCAATTTATATTTTTGGTGGAGTCTTTAGGGTTTTCTGTTTATAATATCATGTCATCTGCAAACAGTGACAATTTTTACTTCTTCCCTTCTAATTTGGATGTTATTTATTTATTTTTCTTACCTAATTGCTCTGGCTAGGACTTCCAATACTATGTTGAATAAATGTGGTGAGAGTGGACATCTTTGTCTTATTCCTGATCTTAGAGGAGAAGCTTTCAGCTTTTCACTTTGAGTATTATGTTAGCTATGGGCTTATCATATATGGCCTTTATTATGTTGAAGTATGTTCCCTCGATTTCATAAGTGAATGTTGAATTTAGTCAAGTACTTTTTCTGCATCTATTGAGATGATCATACGATTTTTATCTTTCATTTTGTTAATGTGGTGTATCACATTGACTGATTTGTGGATGTTGAACCATCCCTGCATCCCTGGAATAAATCCCACTTCATCATGGTATATGATACTTTTAATGTATTGTTGAATTCAGTTTGCTAATATTTTGTTGCATCTTTTTGCATCTATGCTCAAATTATTCTCTGTTCATCTAGATTGTTCAGATCAAGCAAGTAATTTGAATGCATCAAGAATGTACAATGTGGGACTTCCCTGGAAGTCCAGTGGTTAAGACTCTGCACTTCCACTGCAGGGGGCACAGTTTCAGTCCCTGGTCGGGGAACTAAGATCCCATATGCCACATGGTGTGGCCAAAAACCCTCCAAAAACCTAAAAAACAGCAAACAAACAACAACAACAAAAAAGAATGTACAGTGTAATACTGGAGCACAGCAGAGGGAGAGAATAACTTGTGCTGCAGAAGTGAGAAAAAAAGATGTTATTATATTGGGGTTGCTGGATAAAGAATGAAGGACAGACATTGCAAACAGAGGGGAATTGTTTTCAGACCACAAAAGGCATGGTATTGTGCACTAGTGATGGGATTCAGTGTGGAGGTTATAATGAAAAGTAGGCAGAGGCCAGATTGTTAAGTCTAAATGTGCAATATGTTGAAGAGTTCCTTAAACAGACATATTAAATGGATTTTTTTCCCCCAAACAAAGCTGTTTGTAATTGTGCACTGGTGATGGGATTCAGTGTGGAGGTTATAATGAAAAGTAGGCAGAGGCCAGATTGTTAAGAAGTCTAAATGTGCAATATGTTGAAGAGTTCCTTAAACAGACATATTAAATGGATTTTTTTCCCCCAAACAAAGCTGTTTGTAATGCAGTGAATGGACAGAAACAGTGATGGTTGGGCAGAATGATGACCTTTGAACCATCATTTATTTGTTTATTTTGTTTCTGAGGATATTGTTTCAGAAGAAAGAATGAGATTTATGTCTTGTGGAAGGAGTTGTATATAAATGAAAGATAATGACATCTTCCATGTATTAAGAGCCTACTATGAGCTAGTTGCTGTTTGAAACTTTGCATATGTTACTTAATCCTCAAAAATAGTTTTGCAGTTTTGCTGCATTTGTATTCTGTTGATAGATGTCTATGGGAAAAATCCCCATTTTATTGATGAGGACTTGGAGGCTCTGAGAGTTTAAAACACTTGTCCAAGGTAATTCAATTCTACGTAGCCAAAGAATGAGTTCTAATTACATTCTGAACAAGGAAAGTAGATATTTGCAACCTTTCAAATGGCTTTATTGAGATGTATAAATTCTGGCATGTCTGGTTTTTAGAAAGTCTAAATACTTTTTCAATCACACTTAATATTTGGTCAGTGCTGATCAGGATGGATTTTTAATCTTCTCATTTTTAAAAATAATCTTGCAATTAGAGTATATTCATATTACCCTGCACTCTAAGGGAAAATACCAGTGACAAACACAGAACAACTCTCTTAGATTAATAGCAACCTACACAGCAAATCTAAAGAGATAGTAGTACTATCACACAAACACATTTTTGATATTGATTTCTGGAACCATGCACTGTCTGCTTGCCATTCTCTGCAGTGGGAGTTCAGGGAGCATCCAGCCAACCTAAAATAGATTTTGTAGAATCAGATTGATTTTTTTTAGTATTTGCCCTCAGTGTAGCATCATTTCTCATATACTTGAGGCCAACCTAAGTTTGGGAAATTTGCCAATCAATTGTTCAGACTTCTTTCTTTATTTTATAACCCATAGGATACTATTGACCAACACAGGAAAACATCTGTTATAAAGAAAGCCAAAAGCTACTAAGAACTTAATAATAGATGGTCACCTTGTCCTTTTTATAGGCACTCCAGAGTTGAATGTTAAATTCAATCAGTCCAGTTATCTTTAATTAATTACACTCTTCTGGAGGTTGATGCCTCACTTTGTCAAAAATTTTACAAGTTAATAGGGTAATTTGCCTAACAATTCCAGGATTTGGAATAGAGCTGGGGAGAGGCGTGTTAACAGATACAGCACGACTCTTTTTCACTCCTTAGCAGAAGGTTGAAGTTCAGCCAGAGGTCTTGTTTAATGGGAGTTTTTAGAGGATATTTAGTGAGGTCCCTATTGGAATGTTATCTGTATCACAAACAACCGTACATCATTTGGTAATCATGGGCAAGTTTCAACTTGGGAAAGCCTTGTGTTGATTAGCTTTATGTAAAATGGAGAGGTCCCAATTTTGAGGATGCCAACATACTTTTATCCTATCAAATCCCTCATGTCAGGCGGGATTATCTGGTGGAGGAGTGGAGGTAGGTGAAAGGGAGAGAAGCTCTGGAGCCATCCCTGGACACCAGGAGGTTTTCACACATCCGTCTTGGCTAGGATATAATATGAGGGGCTGGGCTTCATGGTCTCCAGAGTCTCTTAAAGCTTACAACACTCTGCTCCTAAGCTCTGTCACTTGCTTTCTCTGTGTGAACGCTGGCCAGCGAATGAATGGCCAGCGAGAGTTCCCAACAGGGCCATCTGCTGCTGTTGTCATGAAGGCAAGGCTGAATTCTCCAGCTCCAGCTCCTTACATTCAGATGCAGCTGTACCACTCCTGACAGCTGATGGACGCTCAGGAGGCAGCTCACCTGCTCTGCAGAAATGGCCCGGCCACCCAAGCTGGGCTGCAGCTCTTCATTTTTATTATTTTAGTTTATATAGCAAATCTGCACTGGCCTGCTAATTCAGGGGCTTTCAAACATTTGGAGACATAACCCACTGTTAAACACAAGAATACATTTGATACATACCTAAACACTAACACACAACTTTTACAGTATCTTCACAAAATAACATTTTGCCTTATTCCATGTGATGCCCTCTGATATTTTCATTTTTGATATCGTAACCCATGACAGATTATGACCTACAGTTTGACAAGGATTGTTCACACTATTTTAAATGGATTAGGCATTAGTTTTTATTTCATTTTCTCTTCTCAAAGAGAATGTAAACCCGCTAAGAGCAAGGACATTGCACAAGCACGTCCTTACATTAAATATGGCAAATAAATACAAATTCATGGTAGAAACTAGAGGCATTTCCTTATTGTCTGTATTACTGCAGCACTACAAAAAGCTAGCCTGCACCATTTTGAGGATCCTTACGTGTCATCCATATCCTGGAATCATACCTGAAATTCACAGACTTAGAGCACTTTCACCCAGAAGTCAGGTTTTATTTCCAGGAAATAGGCAGTAATGAAGTTTCTCACCATTCCTAGCATTCGCTCTCATTCCTGCTCAGTCATATTTATTGAACTTTAGCTTACAGCAATTTTCCCAGGGTGAGGCATTTATTAGCATATAAATTTTCTATTTAAAAAAACTTAATTTGTATACACACTTTGTTGACTGAATTGTATATATCTTTTTTTCGTGCTTTTCAGAACTAAATATATTTTTAAAGGAAACCTAAAACATTCACTTATTTTTAATGATGATTATGATTGTTCATGTGTACTTTTATGGTACAGTTATATAAATTCAGTACTTTCAAAGCAACCTTCCAATATTTTTTCATAAATCTTAACTATGAGTTTCTCAAGAGTTTTATAGACAGGTAACAAAGGGCTCAGCATGTTTAAATTCCTTGCACACTGTCAAACTAGGCATAGGAGAAAAATATGCAGGATTTCAGACTTCTAATAAAATTCTTTAAATAAATAAGCCTATTTTATATTAAGGTGCTTGATAAGGACTTGAATTAAATATAATTTAAGCTTTACAGTGTTCTGAGAGTGTGACTGGCTATACTATGGTATTAAGGAGAGAAAATACACAGCATCCCTTCATAGACTGTTCCACAGCCACAGACTGTATTTTTGTTTTCTTAATTCACCATTCACCCATCATTCATTCATTCTTTCATTAGGTTGTCCACAAACTTATGTCAAGTGTTGACAATGTTGGCTGGCACTTGTCAAAAAAAAAAAATTGGTTAAAGGCAACTAAAAATATACAAGACATGGTCTTGGTCCTTAAGGAACTTATAAGTCTACAAAGTCATAAATCACTATGATAACAACTGCCAGTTGGTGGTACAGCCATTACCTGTGCCATGTGTGTCAGGAATTCAGATAACCAACTTAATAAAGTCAAATGGTTGTGGAAAAGACTAGGAAGATTCTGAAACCACTTTGAAAAAAACAAAGGACCTCTGAAGGGAAAAGTCCAACAACCTTCCAAACAGAACCATTAGTCTATAGGAATTTAATTTCTCTACTATAGATGATGACTACACAAGATGTATACTGAACATTACTAGGAAGAATGTGGGAAGCATATGATAAGAATGGAGAGCTAGGGTGAATATTATACTAGAAGCCTTCATATAAGAATGGAAATCCTTTGTTTTGAAGTAGTTGTTAAATATCCATGAATTTTTGTTTTAATAAAAGTCAGGTAGGAAATGCAGACAATAGTCTTGTCACAATTAATCTTACTGTAAGTCTGCATGAGAGGAATGTATGTTAAATCTTTATTGACAGATGGCTTTGACCAATGAGAATGCATAGATATTGAAAGGAATTTGGAGAGAAGGACATTGGGAAACACAAGAGAAAACTGGATCCCAGTTCAGTTCACAGATTCTAATGACATCAACTGTGGAGAAGCAAATGCTGAGAAACAAGAGCTTCTGGAGGAGTACACTCAAGAGGTTCAACCATTAAAACAAACTTCATTCTACTAATTGCTCTTAAGGCATAGAAAACAAGAAGACAGATAGAGGCCTTCTGAGATCTCATGCAAAGTTGCCATCTTATCTCTCTGGCTCTATCTCAGTAAGACAGTGAGAAGAGAGAAACAGAAAACAGTCATGCAGATACTGCTAGAAGGATGCTGACCCAGCTAGAAGATTAATTCACTGGGAGCTCAAATAGCTCACCCAAGGTAGGATGCTAAATCAAGTCCCACATGGGGAAATGGAACCTGGCTATCCGATGCACTTATAATGTGCAATTCTGTCTTTTTTTGTTGGAAGAAACTCATGAAATCCAATTGCAAGTCTTGGAAATAATGATTTATTTTAGCTTAAAGCTTAATATCAATACCATGGAGAGTTATTAAAGAATGACCACCTTCGAAAGAAATAAATAGATAAGTCAAAAACTAAATTCAAATGCCTAAACAATATTAAAAAATCAAATTTTGTAGTAATAAAAAATAAAAAGGAGCTATTCTTTAACAGTATTATTATCATCATTATTATTATTAACAGCCAGTTTGAATGGAGATTCAGGGACATGGGTGCTCAAACTTGCTGATTTCTGGATAAGTTGATGACCTGTATCTAAATAAAAATGTTTATTCCCTTTCTTTTAGCAGTTCTGCTTCTAAGAATTTATTTAGTCCAAGAATATAACCATAGATGTGCTCAAACATTGATCTATAAGGGTGTAGGATGGCTTATAATGGAAATAATACAAAAAGGGAACAGAACAAATGTCACTTAATAAGGGGCTGATTTGGCCTATGCTGGTACCTTTACATGCTGAATACCAGCCCACTGCCTCCACCTCAGACCCAAGATACTCCCCAGTTTATGTCACCATCATCTCTTAACTGAATTACTGCAATATATCCTAGCTGGTCTTGAGATCTTCACACTTGTCCTCCTCCAATACATTCTTCAATAGCAGCAACACTGATCTTAAACTATAAATCAGATCATGTCATTCCACTGCTGAAAACCATCCAAGGGCTTTCCACTGTGCTTGAAATAAAATCTAAACCCATACCACCACTTCAAAGTCCCTGCATGAAATGGCCCCAGCTACTCTTGTTTGTGTGTATGCATCCTTTGTTGTTTGTTTTTTGTTTTATATTGAATTATAATTTATAAGATATAAGTGTATAATGTGATGAGTTTTGACAAATGTATTTACCCATGTAACACACACCCCTATCAGGATATAAAACATTTCCATCACCCCAGAAAAATACCCTTCTCAGTTAATCACTGCCCTACTCCCTAACTTAGGGACTATTGTTATGATTTCTATCATCAAAAATGAGTTTTGCCTGTTCCAGGATTTCATATAAATGGAAGCACATGGTATCATCTCTTCTGTGTCTGGTTCCTTTTACTCCACACAGTGATTTTTTAGATCATCTATGTTGTTGCCCGTAACAGGATTCTGTTTTATTGCTGAGTAGTAGTTCATTGTATACCCAGGTGTTAATCTCCTGCCTACCTTTAACTACATTTTATGATACTCTTCTCTGTACTCACTAAACTCCAGCCACACTGATCTTTGATTCGTTCCTTGGACAAGCTTCTTTTGAATCCTCAGGGTCTTTGCATCTGGTGTTCCCTCTGCATGGAACGCACTTCCTTCATTCTTTGCATGGCTGGTTTCTTCTCATCATTTTAGGTCTCAGATAAAATTCCACCCCCAGAGAAACCTTCTCTGACTAGGCTGAGTTCTCTCTGTTACTCTTACTCTTTTCTTTCTGTTATAACACTGATCACAATTTGCAATTCTTTTATTTATTTTCCTGTTAACTTGTTCTATGCCTTTCCAGAATATAAGTTCCCTGAAGACATATAAAATGCCTCTTATTCATTGATTTATCCCCAGCACCTAGTGGAGTGTTGGCATATAAAAGATGTCCAATCAATTTGGGGTAAGACTAACGTGATTCAAATAAATAATTACCTAAATGTGAATCATTATTTCAATAGCCATTAAAATATCCTTGAGGAAAAATATATAATGTCATAGAATATTTAGGTTAGAAGGCAGTTCCGTAGGTAGGTTACATAGCAGTATACATGGTATAAACTCATTTTTGTGAAAAGTAAAAATTACATATGTCTGTGTATAATTAACATATTGTTGAGTGGCATAATTTTTATCTTCTTCCTCACATTTCTTTTTTTCATGTGGACCATTTTTAAAGTCTTTAGTGAATTTGTTACAATATTGCTTCTGTTTTCTGTTTTGGTTTTTTGGCCGCGTGGCACGTGGGATTCTTGCACCCTGACCAGGTATGGAACCTGCCCCTCCTGTATTAGAAGGTGAGGTCTTAACCACTGGACTGCCAGGGAAGTCCCCCTCACACTTCTTGTATTTTCCAAATTCTGTGCAGTGAATGTTAATAATTTTAATACTTGAAATTAATAATTTATTTTTAATCAGTGCCTCCATCTGGAGCCCAGTGCCATGCTGACATCCATGTCTTCTCGTGCCTAGATGGCATCAGGCAGGCATAGGCTGAGCCCAAGTTAGAGGGAGTTCATTCTGTGTATTTTGTGGTGGTATCAGGTGGTCTTTTAAGAAGCAGAGAAGTCAGGAAGTGGCTCCAAGTAAAATCTCTTCTTCTATTACCAAACTTTTGTGTAAAAGGCCAGCTAGTAAATATTTTAAGCTTTGTGGGACATTTGGCCACTGATGCAACTACACAATTCTGCCTTAGTGTGAAAGCAGCAAAATATAATCAAATGGGTGTGGCTGTGTTCCAATAAAGCTTTATTTACAAAAACAGGTGGTAAGCTGGATTTGGCCCAAGAGTCTGGTTTTCTGACACCCTGATTAGTGTAACATCTCAAATTTTATTTCCTATTTTTTTTTCTGACTATTTAGTAGAGTCAAACCATCTGGCTTTACTATTTGCAGGCAGTGTGCTCTGTTGAGCATGTTATTTAACCGCTATAAGCTTCCATCTTCATGCCTGTAAAACAAGGATAATAGAAGCTTTATGACAATTAGATAAAATCGTCCATATAAAGGCACCCTGGGCTTCCCTGGTGGCGCAGTGGTTGAGAGTCTGCCTGCCGATGCAGGGGACGCGAGTTCGTGCCCCGGTCCGGGAAGATCCCACATGCTGCGGAGCGGCTGGGCCCGTGAGCCATGGCCGCTGAGCCTGCGCGTCCGGAGCCTGTGCTCCGCAACGGGAGAGGCCACAACAGTGAGAGGCCCGCGTACCGCAAAAAAAAAAAAAAAAAAAAAGCTTTAAGGCACTCAGCCCAGGGTCTGGCATAAGTGCTCGTTCTACTTATCCTCTGTTTGCCCCACATCCATTCTCCATCCTGCTCTGCCTGATGCCTGCAAGACTGGCCCCTGCAAGTGGCATCACCGTGTCCTTCTTGCTGGCTGGCTGCCAGTTGAGTTCACCCAGTAGCCCAATAGGAGACACTGGCCAGAGACGGCAGGGTGGGAAGAAAAAGCGGGTTTGAGGTATTTCTTCCTCTCTCCCTAGCTATTTCAGCACCGCCTCTCTGTCAGCAGCTGGGTGTCTCCCCAAGTGTATTCTGTCTTCACCTGACACCCTGACTAAAACACTGCTTTTGTGTTAGGTGCGATGAGGATAATAGTAACTAATGATTATGGTGTCATTGTTGTAGTTATCAAGTGTTTCGAAAATTTTCAGGTCTAGGTTTTGAATTTTCTGTTTTTCAGTATACTATCCATTGTCCTGCTTCTATTTCTTTCCAATATAATTTCCATGAGCTAATGCTGTGACATGTGGTAATTGGTTATGGTGGCTAGGAGGTCACCTTGGGAGGTCAACTAATTTATTGTCTTGCTTCAAGTGTGAAACAGGACAGACAGGAATCTACACCACTGTGCCTTTCATCCCCTTCATGTAGGGAGAATTTAAGTATGGTAGTATAAGCCCATGATAAATTTTCCAATAGTATGGAAATCACTCAGCACATAGAACAATGTGTACATTCTCATGTCATTCTTCTTCCAAGTGGTGGACAGGAATAGGGTGATGGACAAGGACAGCGTAACAAAAGCATGATAGCTCAAGACAGAGCTGGAAGTCCCTGACCAGGTATAGAGAAGTAGCCTCAGGTCCATGGCAGACAAGTATGACAACGCTCCTATAGATTGGGCCCTGGTATAGGGGCTCTGAACTAGGATCACCCAGTAGCCCTCTCCCTGCCACCTTCCTGAAGCTGAAACTGAGCTGACTACCATTCTGGTTCCTTGGGGCTATTCATATTTGAGCTCTCCTAATTAGCTCCAAATATTTGGATTAGGTGTATTAGCACTGTACTACTTCCATTTTCCAAAAGAAGCCTAAGAGAAACTGTATTTTCAACACTCTCCATTTTAAATCACAAAGTACAGAACTGAGCTGAATTTGACTTTCATTTCAATTACATTGTTGAATATATCTGCAAACTGACCAGAAGGTCTCAAAAAAACATTGTATTTTGTCATTTATAAAATGAAACTTTAAGTGATCATTTTTGTGTACACACACACACACACACACACACACACGCACGCAAATATATATAATACATTTGTATTTATTTTGCCAGCTGAGTTTTCTCAGAAATGATTTTCCTTTACCCTGAGATACTTTCAACCTTTTTGCATTAAAATAATCTTTCTTTTGAAATTAAAATAATGAGGATAATAACAGCATGTGCCAGGCATGGTGCTAGGTGCTTTGTCTGCATTTAGCAGGTAATTTATGTGTAATTCTCAGGAGAAGCCTAGGAAGTGAGTACAGCTGTCATCAACATTGTAAGGAGACTAAAACTGAGGCACAGAGTAGTTAAGCATCTTCTTCAAGATCTGGATACAAAGTAGATAGTCCGATTCTACAGCCTAAACTTTGTTGTTGTTTTTTTTTAACATCTTTATTGGAGTATAATTGATTTACAATGGTGTATTAGTTTCTGCTTTATAACAATGTGAATCAGTTATACATATACATATGTTCCCATATCTCTTCCCTCTTGCACCTCCCTCCCTCCCACCCTCCCTATCCCACCCCTCTAGGTGGTCACAAACCACCTAGCTGATCTCCCTGTGCTATGCGGCTGCTTCCCACAGGCTATCTATTTTACGTTTGGTAGTGTATATATGTCCATGCCACTCGCTCACTTTGTCACAGCTTACCCTTCCCCCTCCCCATATCCTCAAGTCCATGCTCTAGTAGGTCTGTGTCTTTATTCCCATCTTGCCCCTAGGTTCTTCATGACTTTTTTTTTTCTTAGATTCCATATATATGTGTTAGCATACTGTATTTGTTTTTCTCTTTCTGACTTACTTCACTTTTTATGAAAGATTATAGGTCCATCCACCTGAGTACAAATAACTCAATTTCGTTTCTTTTTATGGCTGAGTAATATTCTATTGTATATATGTGCCACAACTTCTTTATCCATTCATCTGTTGATGGACACTTAGGTTGCTTCCACGTCCTGGCTATAGTAAATAGAGCTGCAATGAACATTTTGAATGTCAATTTAGGTCTTCTGCCCATTTTTTGATTGGGTTGTATGTTTTTTTGATATTGAGCTGCGTGAGTTGCTTGAATGTTTTGGAGATTAATCCTTTGTCAGTTGCTTCATTTGCAAATATTTTCTCCCATTCTGAGGGTTGTCTTTTTGTCTTGTTTATGGTTTCCTTTGCTGTGCAAAAGCTTTCAAGTTTCATTAGGTCCCATTTT
>NC_041223.1:73083967-73085001 GCF_002837175.3 Physeter macrocephalus | reverse complement strand
TTTTATAGTGTCTGACCTTACATTTAGGTCTTTAATCCATTTTGAGTTTAATTTTGTGTATGGTGTTAGGGAGTGTTCTAATTTCATTCTTTTACATATAGCTGTCCAGTTTTCCCAGCACCACTTATTGAAGAGGCTGTCTTTTCTATATTGTATATTCTTGCCTCCTTTATCAAAAATAAGGTGCCCATATGTGCATGGGTTCTTCTCTGGGCTTTCTGTCCTGTTCCATTGACTTATATTTCTGTTTTTGTGCCAGTACCATACTGTCTCGATTACTGTAGTTTTCTAGTATAGTCTGAAGTCAGGGAGCCTGACTCCTCCAGCTCCATTTTTCTTTCTCAAGATTGCTTTGGCTATTCGGGGTCTTTTGTGTTTCCATACAAATTGTGAACTTTTTTGTTCTAGTTCTGTAAAAAATGCCAGTGGTAATTTGATAGGGATTGCATTGAATCTGTAGATTGCTTTGGGTAGTAGAGTCATTTTCACAATGTTGATTCTTCCAATCCAAGAACATGGTATATTTCTCCACCTATTTGTATCATCTTTAATTTCTTTCATCAGTGTCTCATAGTTTTCTGCATACAAGTCTTTTGTCTCCTTAGGTAGGTTTATTCCTAGATATTTTATTCTTTTTGTTGCAATGGTAAATGGGAGTGTTTTCTTAATTTCACTCTCAGATTTTTCATCATTAGTGTATAAGAATGCCAGAGATTTCTGTGCATTAATTTTGTATCCTGCTACTTTACCAAATTCATTGATTAGCTCTAGTAGTTTCCTGGTAGCATCCTTAGGATTCTCTATGTATACTATCAGTAATCAAGACAGTATGGTACTGGCACAAAAACAGAAATATAGATCAATGGAACAGGATAGAAAGCCCAGAGATAAACCCACACACATATGGTCACCTTATCTTTGATAAAGGAGGGAAGGATATACAGTGGAGAAAAGACAGCCTCTTCAATAAGTGGTGCTGGGAAAACTGGACAGCTACATGTAAAAGTATGAAATTAGAACAATCCCTAACACCA
>NC_041223.1:73074845-73083036 GCF_002837175.3 Physeter macrocephalus | reverse complement strand
ATGTGTTTGTATTTCTTACAGATTTTTTCCTGTAATTGATATCTACTCTCATAGCTTTGTGGTCGGAAAAGATACTTGATACAATTTCAATTTTCTTAAATTTACCAAGGCTAGATTTGTGACCCAAGATATGATCTATCCTGGAGAATGTTCCATGAGCACTTGAGAAGAATGTGTATTTTGTTGTTTTTGGATGGAATGTTCTATAAATATCAGTTAAGTCCATCTCATTTAATGTATCATTTAAAGCTTGTGTTTCCTTATTTATTTTCATTGTGCATGATCTGTCCATTCGTGAAAGTGGGCTGTTAAAGTCCCCTACTATGATTGTGTTAGAATTGTGTGCAGAATTCCCCTTTTATGGCTGTATTTGCCTTGTGTATTGCGGTGCTCCTATGTTGGGTGCATAAATATTTACAATTATTATATCTTCTTCTTGTATTGATCCCTTGATCATTATGTAATGTCCTTCTTCATCTCTTATAATAGTCTTTGTTTTAAAGACTATTTTTTCTCATATGAGAATTGCTACTCCAGCTTTCTTTTGATTTCCATTTGCATGGAATATCTTTTTCCATCCCCTCACTTTCAGTCTGTATGTGTCCCTAGGTCTGAAGTGGGTCTCTTTTAGGCAGCATATATACAGGTCTTGTTTTTGTATCCATTCAGCCAGTCTATGTCTTTTGGACGGAGCATTTAGTACATTTACGTTTAAGGTAATTATCGATATGTATGTTCCTATTACCATTTTCTTTATTGTTTTGGGTTTATTATTGTAGGTCTTTTCCTTCTCTTGTGTTTCCTGTCTAGAGAAGTTCCTTTAGCATTTGTTGTAAAGCTGGTTTGGTGGTGCTGAATTCTCTTAGCTTTTGCTTGTCTGTAAAGGTTTTAATTTCTCCATCAAATCTGAATGAGATCCTTGCTGGGTAGAGTAATCTTGGTTGTAGGTTTTTACCTTTCATCACTTTAAATATGTCCTGCCACTCCCTTCTGGCTTGCAGAGTTTCTGCTGAAAGATAAGCTGTTAACCTCGTGGTTTTTTACCTTGCTCCTTCATCTGCTGTGTGTTTCTCTGTCTTCTCATTTTGCTTATCTTACTGTGTTTGGGGTCTCCTTTTTGCAGGCTGCACATTCATAGTTTCCGTTGTTTTTGGCATCTGTCCCCAGTGGCTAAGGTTGGTTCAGTGCATTGTGTAGTCTTCCTGGTGGAGTGGACTAGTGCCTGTGTTCTAGTGGATGACGCTGGATGTTGTCTTTTTGGTGGGCTGGTCCTCGTCTGGTGGTGTGTTTTGGGGTGTCTGTGGCCTAATTATTATTTTAGGCAGCCTCTGTGCTAATGGATGGGGTTGTGTTCCTATCTTGCTAGTTGTTTGGCATAGGGTGTCCTGCACTGTAGCTTGCTGGTCATTGAGTGGAGGTGGGTCTTGGCGTTGAGATGGAGATCTCTGAGTGATTTTCGCTGTTTGATGTTACGTGGAGCTGGAAGGTCTCTTGTGGACCAGTGTCCTGAACTTGGCTCTCCCACCTCAGTGGCACAGCCCTGACGTCTGGCTGTAGCACCAAGAGCCTTTTGGGACATCTGAGGTCTTCTACCAGCATTCAATAGGTGTTCTGTAGGAGTTGTTCCACATGTAGATGTATTTCTGATGTATTTGTAGGGAGGAAGGTGATCTCCGCGTCTTACTCTTCCACCATCTTGAAGCTCCTCCCCCTAAAATTTGTTTTCTGATATTAGATTGCAGTTACTTTTTGTCAATGCTTTTAGTTTGGAAAACTTTACCTGTCTTAAAATTCCAGCACCTGGGAAGCACTAGAGTCTCCTTTTTGTTCGCTATATCTGCTCCTGTGTCACACATAAGCCTGATAGAAGGGGATAGTGTGGGCTGGCTTAAGGAGCCCTGTCTGAACCACTGCATTTCCCGAGGGGTCAGCACAGTGAAGGACTGCATAGGCAGGTGAGATTGACATGACCACTGAGCTGTCCACAAAGTCATTGACCACAGGAACAAAAGGGCCAAGGAGAGGCATTGCGGCTCTCATGACACCACAGCGGGGTGTTATTTCATTGGTGCTATCGCCACCCCCATAGCAAATAACACCACCCTCAGCATAAGAAAGCAAACCTTCCTGAAGCAGCACATTCTGAGAAAATATGGCTGCAATCCAGGAAGCTGTTTCCAGAAACCACGCCAAGCTAAGAGCCCTCGCCCCAGCTGGAAAGTCTGGTTATTGTTTGGATCAGCTTGTAAGGTCCCCATGGGACTCCCCTGCACTTTATGATAGTAGCAATAGAACACAGGCTCTGGGAAGCAGGGTCTCTCGTGCTGCTACACCCCTCACCTAACATCGGGGCAATGTATTCTTGACAGGCATGATGGTGTGAGTATGAAAGTTGAGTTGTCTCAATTGGTCTCAATTGTATGCTCCAGAAATTTACCCTAAGAGAGTAAAGGTATTCTGGGTGAAGCTTTTCCTAGAGTCAGGGCTTGAGGGGAATTTGGAAGCCATCTACTCCATTCTGCCAGTACCAGAAGTACACTAAACCACAAATAAATAAACTGAAAACCAGGCAGAATATTGGTTCTCCAGTTACACGGAAACATGAATCATCAAACCAGTGTGTGTGGTGTATCTGTGTGTGTATGTGTGTGTGCATGTATGTGTGTGTGTTTGTGTGTGTAAGATGTCAGAAAATCCTTCTATTCAGTCATCATCCACATGGGTCACCAAAAGGTCAAATCTATACATAAGCAAATGCCTACAAGGTATATATGTGAGGACAGTTCTTTGGTTTCCAGTTCTGTGCTCTCTCCTGGGGATATACCTCTCTTTATTCAAATCTAGCCTTGCTGTTTTTCTTGCCAAACCAACGATGCACTGCTCAAACTGTTTTTTAGTGCTTGCTTTTAGTCCACACCAATAATGTATTGCTTGAAGTTGTTCTTTAATGTGTCTTTATTATTAATAGTAGCTACAATTGACCAAGCTCCTGCTATGTGCCAGCCATCATTCCAAGGAATTTACACATATTATCACATTAATTTATTATAACAATTCCATTATGAAGGAACTATATTCCCATTTTATAGATAAAGAAATGAAGAACTGAAAATTTGTAACTTCCCTAAGGTCAAGGCATCAGGAGCAGAGTTGGGATTTAAACTAAGAAGGTTTTTCTGGCTCCAAGATTCACTCTCTTTCCATACACCAAGGCTCCCTCTTTTCAAGCAGGTGTTCTCCAATATGTGTGTAATTATTACACTTCTGCTTGCTACACAGCAGCTCTGGAGGTATCTTGCCACCTCCCTGCCCCACAGTCCTGTTCAGCATGGGGACCTAGTCACAGGACCAAACCAGGATGCTTGTTGCTCAGCAGAATTGATAAAGATTCTAGCGGCAAGGCCTTACATTTCTGGTTCTGCCAGCTAGTGATAAATAGATGTTGACAAAATTTATTTTTAAAGTTGCTTAAAGAAACAAGTTTTCTCACTTTGCAACCATAGAGAAAGTTAGTTGGTAGAATTTTAGTTTGAGAACTCCTGTGTCACAAGGAGAGCATCTTGATTTTGGTGCTTTAGTTTTCTGTCAGTTCCCTATTGGGCAGTCTGCTCTTATGGTAGAGAGTTGGGCTCCAGATCTGTAAAATCTAAGGAAAATTTGGATAAGTGGAGGGTTTCACTGAGTCGGGTTGATCTTGGCCTTCTCCCAGGCACAAAATGGATTTCCTAAAGTGGCCCACACTTCTGGTCATAGAGCAAATAACCTGGATAAGAGGATTGAGAATTTTTGATGATGCTTATGTCATGCTTAAATGGAAGATTTTACTTGAAGTTTGGAAATGTAACCCAAAAGCAGATTTCATGATGCCTCTTGAAATTTATTTCAACAGACATCTACTGAGCATGTACTATGTGTCAGACCTGTTGTAGGTGCTGGAGATAAAGCAGTGAACAAAGCTGATAAAAGTCCCTGTGCTCATGGAGATTATGTCTTGCTGCAGGAAGACGGACAATAAACAAATAAGTAGAACATATATCAGATGGTATAAATACTAGGGAAAAAAGTAAAACAGCAAAGGCTGGTGAGGGGTGATGGGGTGAGAAGGATATTACAATTTTTAATAGGGCGATCAGGGAAGGCTTCACTAAGAGAGTGACATTTGAGCAAAGACATGCAAAAGCTGGAGGAGTGGCCATGTGGATATTGGGGGGAAGGGTATTCCAGATAGAGGGACAAACCCCAAGGCCCAGAGAGGGTGCCAGGCATGTTGGAGAGTTGGCAGGGCCACACGCATGGACAAAGAGAGCAGTGAGAGAGTAATAGGTGAGAGAGGCAGTGGGCACAAATGGCCTTGTGAGCCGTGGTATAAACTTTGGCTTTTTCTCTGTTTTGAACAAGACACTGGAGGGGTTTAAATAGAGAAAGTACTTCCAAATTAACAAGGTTCTCTGGCTGTGGTGTTGAGGATATTATTGGGAAGAGCTGCTAATATTAGTGTATTCATTTTCTATGCTGTGTAGCATATTACCACAAAGTTAGCAGCTTAAAAAACATGTATTTCTGATCTCACAGTTTCTTTGAGTCAGGGGTGTGGGCACAGCTTAGCTGGGTCCCCTGCAGGCAGGAGTCACGATATCAGCCAGGGCTGAGGCCTCATCTGGAGGCTCGATTGGGGAAGGGTCCACTTGCGAGCTCCCTCAGGTTGTTGACAGAGCTCATTCTTTTGCAGCTGTAGGATTCATATAGATGTCTTCTTCAAAACTAGCCATGGTGAGAAAAAAGAGGGAGAGAAAGATTGTGAGAGAGAGAAAGGGAGAGATCCAGACTCTAGAGCAAGTCTGTTAGCAATATAGAGTCTTATATAATAGAACAGGATTGTGGAGTGACATCCCAGTACTTTGCCAAAATGCATTGGTTACAAGTGAGTCATGGGCCCCATCTACACTCAAGGGAGGGAGAAGATTACACAAAGGTATGGGTACCAGGAGGTGGGGGAGCATGGAAGCTACCTTCCAGTCTATCAGCCACAGTTAAGAAAAAACAATTAGGAGGCTCTTCCAACAATCCAGGCAGGAACTGTAAGACTCAGACTGGAATAAGTAAAGAATCCATTATATAAGATTTATTGGTTCCTTTGGTGCTGATGATGTCTTGGACTGGACATGACGAATTTGGAAATGATAAACCAGAGAACTTCATTACCTTCTCTGGGCATCCTTTGGTCTCACTCAATCTCCCCTGTCTTCCCTGGTGCTTCACCATCAGGTCTATAATGGCCTTGCCTGAATGATAATGCCCATCAGAGTTCTCCACGCCATCCTGTCTGAGCCAGAACCTACACTGCCCCAATCCCCCTTCCGTCTCAGAACCACTCCCAGCAGCCATTTGGGGCCAAGTATTCCTATGCAGCAGAGGTCAGGGCCCAGTGTAGGGCTCTGGAACTACTTGCTGAGTCTGATGGTAGACCTTCTATACTCATGATAACCTTCTCTATGTGGCCTTGAGTCAGAGCTCACCCATCTTCAGGGTCTCCTCCTCCTGGTACCACCTCCCCTATGCCTGGATACCTGTTCAGAGTTATTGTCTTAATGCCCTCCTCCTAAAACTGGCATCTTCCTTAACCTCTTCAGGCAACTTTCTTCCTGGTTTCCTGTACTATATTCCAAGGATATCTCAAACTAGGGTCATACCACCACCCCACCTTAGGATCTGATTTCCTTCCCTAAGTTCCATTTGGTGTTCCTGCCTGTACCTCGGAGGATTGACAGCTTCCTGTTTGTTTTTCCCAAAGTGTGGCATTGTGGCCTCTTGCTGCCTCTCCCAGCTCCTCTAGCCTGTCTAGGACTCTTCTTCACAAGTGTTTTTACACTAAGAGTAATACTGACTCATTGTTGATAAACAGCAAGATAACCACACAATGAAAGTTCCCCCTGGAGGGTCCAGACTCAAGGTTTAGTGAGATACTATTGCAGAGTTGATAAATGAAATAAAGAGTCCTTTCCTGTTTTTTTATGTTTTCTGAATCCACCATGATGCAAAAATCACATCACTCTTCCACATTTTGGCCTCAAGTTCCATTGTAAATCTGAGGGTGCTTAGTTTATAGGGTCACTCAATAGCTCAACACAAAAGCTTTGGGCTAAGATTTCTGGTCAAGGTGTAAAGTAACCTGAATATCTCTGTCCCTGCCTCAATCACGGCCAGAATTGTTATGAAGCCATCTGGCTTTTTTCCTGAAGCTTTGTGTCTTTCACATAAAACAAGTGGTGATTTTTGCACCTCTGGAATTTGGTGGCATTTCTGCAGTGTTCTCTTTGTTGAGGAAATATGCATGACTCTATTCATTTAGCACTTTTGGTCAAGAACTTTCAGTTACTCTGCCAGCAAGTCTGTCAGGTTAGCTTGCCCTCTCTCCTCTTCCATTTGTCTTCCCCAATTCTCCACACCTTTAAAATTTCTTGGAAATATATTTTTATTAGTCTGTAGACTTAATTGATTCATGCCCACACACCCAGCCTAGAATCTCTGCATAGAGACTGCCCTATCTCATAAAAGCTTCCCACAAACTATAACTCCTTATCTTCTATAGTCAAGAAAATCTCTCTGACCCCACCCCTTTATATTCCCCAGCTCCTCAATCTGTTATCTCCAATCACAAATCAAATGATTATTTAATATTTCCCATAAACATACAAGACTCAATAGAAACCACTGTGCCAAAACCACCAAAGCGTATGTCCTGAAGAATTCACATTCTGATGTCACTCTGGTTGTTGTCAACACATTAGAGCCATAATATCATGTTGGTGCCACAGAAGAGTGCAGTCTAGGAGGGTAGCATTACTTCCAGAAATTTTAGAAAGGACCATTTAGTCAGAATTTGGATCCTTCGTAGAACAGTCTGCACTAAGCAGAACTGCCCCTGACACACTGCAGCTCCCCTTTAAGTCAGTGAGAGCCTCTGGGTTCTGTTCTCTGAGTCATCCTATCCCAGGTTTTTAAGGCTTAGATAGAGTTTTGATAAAAGACAGTCTAAGTTGTTGCAGCTAATTCACTTAACCCTTCCTTTGGAAACATATCACCCCAGAGTTTTCTAATTCCTGCCATAAAGACTTCCTAATGAAGCTTATAGAAGTCCTGCTGGATGTATAACTAGGCATTCAAATAGTACTGGATGATAAAAGAAAAATGTTATAATTGCCTCTTTAAGGAGTTGGAAGGAAATGAGTAAACTGAAGGATATTGACTTTCTAGTCTGTCAGACTGACATTTGAGTCACAGCTTACAGTGGGCAAGTTTCTTATTTTCTCTGAGTCCTAGTTACCATTTCTGTAAAATGGGGATGATAATACACCACATACGATTCTTCATAGAATTAAATATGCAAAAATACCCTGTGGAGTCCAGGCACCTTATAAGCATTTTCCTGCTTGTGAAGTGGAGATGATGCTTATACAGAATCCACCTGCAAGGTTGCTTATGCGAGCACTTCACATTTGAGAACAGCTAACAATCTCATCTCATTGGCCTTTCTCTGTGAACAATACAGATTCAGAATTTGTCCTGCTGTCCTCCTGCCTCACCCAGCCTTGGCTAAAGGAAGTGCAATAAAGCAATAACACTTTAGATCACCTTCAAGCGTGTTCACAAAATATGGAACCATGCAGGAACCAGAAGATTCTTAAATCTGCCGGGTACTCATATGGAGGCACCAAAGAGATTTCACAAAAATAAAATGTACAACATAGCTCAGAAGCCACCAATATGGTCAAACCAGACTCTTTATTCATCTTTTTATGTGAGAAGCACCTTACAGGTGATGTCCAGGATGGCAGGGGAGGATTTCAGAGCTGGACACTTCAGATTTTCTGGACCATGCCAGCCTTCTCGGTTTCTTCTTCTATACCTTCGTGTGGTGGGAAGCCTAGTCTCTGGGTGTCAGGAAGGAGTGTGTTTGTGTGTGAGTATGTATGGGGCTGGCAGTGTATTTTATTTAAGAGTAAGATTTAAGAGTATACTAATTTCGGGGCTTCCCTGGTGGCGCAGTGGTTGCGCGTCCGCCTGCCGATGCAGGGGACGCGGGTTCGTGCCCCGGTCCTGGAAGATCCCAAATGCCGCGGAGCGGCTGGGCCCGTGAGCCATGGCCGCTGGGCCTGCGCGTCCGGAGCCTGTGCTCCGCAACGGGGGAGGC
>NC_041223.1:73071852-73074750 GCF_002837175.3 Physeter macrocephalus | reverse complement strand
GGCCTGCGCGTCCGGAGCCTGTGCCCCGCAACGGGAGAGGCCGCAGCAGAGGGAGGCCCGCATACCAAAAAAAAAAAAAAAAAAAAAGACTATACTAAATTTTTATTGCTGTGTATCCTATTAAATACATCAACACTCCATATTTTCTACACTATTATACTCTCTTATGTTAGCTTGAAATTACAATCTAGAGACTTGATTTGTGCCCTATATATAATATCTTTACATCACTGAATATTGTACAGCTCCATGAGCAACTTCCCAAATTTCTGTTTTTCTGTTGTTGATTTTACAAGAGGTAAGCAAGCAGTCTTAAAAAAAAATTAAGAATTTTATGTGGGTATCACTTTGATATATAAGTATTTTTTTAAATTTATAGTATTAACATCTTTATTGGAGTATGATTGCTTTACAATGTTCTGTTAGTTTCTGCTGTATAACAAAGTGAATCAGCTATATGTGTACATATATCCCCATATCCCCTCCCTCTTGCGTCTCCCTTCCACCTTCCCTATCCCACCCACCAGGATGGTCACAAAGCAACGAGCTGATCTCCCTGTGCTATGCAGCTATCTGTCTGTTTTACATTTGGTAGTATATATATGTTGATGCTACTCTCTCACTTCGTCCCAGCTTACCTTTCCCCCTCCCCGTGTCCTCAAGTCCATTCTCTACGTCTGTATCTTTATTCCTGTCCTACTCTACATTCATCAGAATCTTTTCTTTTTTTTAAGAGTCCATGTGCATGTGTTAGCATACGGTATTTGTTTTTCTCTTTCTGACTTAATTCACTCTGTATGATAGACTCTAGATCCATCCACCTTAGTACAAATAACTCAATTTCATTTCATTTTATGGCTGAGTAATATTCCGTTGTATATATGTGCCACATCTTCTTTATCCATTCATTTGTCGATGGACGCTTAGGTTGCTACCATGTCCTGTCTATTGTAAATAGTGCTGCAATGAACATTGGGGTACATGACACTTTTTGAATTACGGTTTTCTCAGGGTATATGCCCAGTAGTGGGATTGCTGGGTCGTATGGTAGTTCTGTTTTTAGTTTTTTAAGGAACCTCCATACTGTTCTCCAGAGTGGCTGTATCAATTTACGTTCCCAAAAACAGTGCAAGAGGGTTCCCTTTTCTCCACATCCTCTCGAGCATTTATTGTTTGTAGATTTTTTGATGATGGCCATTCTGCCTGGTGTGAGGTGATACCTCATTGTAGTTTTGATTTGCATTTCTCTAATGATTAGTGATGTTGCGCATCCTTCCATATGTTTGTTGGCAATCTGTATGTCTTCTTTGGAGAAATGTCTATTTAGGTCTTCTGCGTATTTTTTGATTGGGTTGTTTGTTTTTTTGATATTGAGCTGCATGAGCGGCTTGTATACTTTGGAGATCAATACTTTGTCAGTTGCTTCATTTGCAAATATTTTCTCCCATTCTGAGGGTTGTCTTTTTGTCTTGTTTATGGTTTCCTTTGCTGTGCAAAAGCTTTTAAGTTTCATTAGGTCCCATTTTTTAATTTTTGTTTTTATTTCCATTTCTCTAAAAAGTGGGTCAAGAAGGATCTTACTGTGATTTATGTCATAGAGTGTTCTCTCTATTTTTTCCTCTAAGAGTTTGATAGTGTCTGGCCTTACATTTAGGTATTTAATCCATTTTGAGTTTATTTTTGTGTATGGTGTTAGGGAGTGTTCTAATTTCATTCTTTCACATGTAGCTGTCCAGTTTTCCCAGCAGCACTTATTGAAGAGGCTGTCTTTTCTCCATTGTATATTCTTGCCTCCTTTATCAAAAATAAGGTGACCATATGTGCATGGGTTTTTCTCTGGGCTTTCTGTCCTGTTCCATTGACCTAGATTTCTGTTTTTGTGCCAGTACCATACTGTCTTGATTACTGCCATACAATTGTGAAATTTTTTGTTCTGGTTCTGTGAAAAATACCATTGGTAGTTTGATAGGGATTGCATTGAATCTATAGATTACTTTGGGTAGTATAGTCATTTTCACAATATTTGTTCTTCTAATCCAAGAATATGGTATATCACTCCATCTGTTTGTATCATCTTTAATTTCTTTCATCAGTGTCTTATAGTTTTCTGCATACAGGTCTAAACTATGTTGAATAATAGTGGTGAGAGTGGGCACCCTTGTCTTGTTCCTGATCTTAGAGGAAATGCTTTCAGTTTTTCACCTTTGAGAATGATGTTGGCTGTGGGTTTGTCATATATGGCCTTCATTATTTTGAGGTGGGTTCCCTCTGTGCGTACTTTCTGGAGAGTTTTTCTCATAACTGGGTGTTAAATTTTGTTGAAATGTTTTTCCGCATCTATTGAGATAATCATAAGGTTTGTATCCTTCAATTTGTTAATATAGTGTATCACACTGATTTGCATATATTGAAGAATCCTTGCATTCCTGGGATAAACCCCACTTGATCATGATGTAGGATCCTTTTAATGTGCTGTTGGATTCTGTTAGTATTTTGTTGAGGATTTTTGCATCTATGTTTGTCAGTGATATTGGCCTGTGGTTTTCTTTATTTGTGACATCTTGTCTGGTTTTGGTATCAGGGTGATTGTGGCCTCGTAGAATGAGTTTGGGAGTGTTCCTCCCTCTTCTATAATTTGGAAGTTTGAGAAGGATAGGTGTTAGCTCTTCTTTACATGTTGATAGAATTTGCCTGTGAAGCCATCTGGTCCTGAGGTTTTGTTTGTTGGAAGATTGTTAATCACAGTCTCAATTACAGTGATTGTTATTGGCCTGTTTATATTTTCTATTTCTTCCTGGGTCAGTCTCGGAAGGTTGTGCTTTTCTAAGAATTTGTCCATTTCTTCCAGGTTGTCCATTTTATTGGCATATAGTTGCTTGTAGTAATCTCTTATGATCC
>NC_041223.1:73069724-73070927 GCF_002837175.3 Physeter macrocephalus | reverse complement strand
TTTTTCTTGATGAGTCTGGCTAATGGTTTGTCAATTTTGTTTATCTTCTCAAAGAACCATCTTTTAGTTTTATTGATCTTTGCTCTTCTTTCCTTCATTTCTTTTTCATTTATTTCTGATCTGATCTTTGTGATTTCTTTCCTTCTGCTAACTTTGGGTGTTTTTTGTTCTTCTTTCTCTAATTGCTTCAGGTGTAAGGTTAGGTTGTTTATTTGAGATGTCTCTTGTTTCCTGAGATAGGATTGTATTGGTATAAACTTCCCTCTTACAACTGCTTTAACTGCATCCCATAGGGTTTGGGTCATCGTGTTTTCATTGTTGTTTCTAGGTATTTTTTAAATTTCCTCTTCGATTTCTTCATTGATCTCTTGCTTATTAAGTAGTGTATTTTTTAGCCTCCATGTGTTTGTATTCTTTACATATTTTTTCCTGTAATTGGTATTTAGTCTCATAGCGTTGTGGTCAGAAAAGATACTTGATACGATTTCAGTTTTCTTAAATTTACCAAGGCTTGATTTGTGACCCAAGATAGGATCTATCTGGGAGGAAGTTCTATGAGCCCTTGAGAAGAATGTGTATTCTGTTGTTTTTGGATGGAATGTCCTATAAGTCTATTTTGTTTGATATGAGAGTTGCTACTCCAGCTTTTTTTTAATTTCCATTTGCATGGAATACCTTTTTCCATACCCTCACTTTCAGTCTGTATGTGTCCCTAGGTCTGAAGTGGGTGTCTTTTAGGCAGCATATATATGGGTCATTTTTGGATCTGTTCAGCCAGTCTATGTCTTTTGGTTGGAGCATTTAATCCATTTACATTTAAGGTAATTATTGATATGTATGTTCCTATTACCATTTTCTTTATTGTTTTGGGTTTGTTTTTGTAGATCTTTTCTTTCTCTTGTGTTTCCTGCCTAGAGAAGTTCCTTTAGCATTTGTTGTAAAGCTGGTTAGGTGGTGCTGAATTATCTTAAATTTTGCTTGACTATAAAGGTTTTAATTTCTCTGTCAAATCTGAATGAGGTTGTCATTGGGCAGAGTAATCTTGGTTATGAGTTTTTGCCTTTCATCACTTTAAATATGTCCTGCCACTCCCTTCTGGCTTACAGAGTTTCTGCTGAAAGATCAGCTGTTAAACTTATGGGGATTCCCTTGTATGTTATTTGTTGCTTTTCCCTTGCTGCTTTTAATATTTGTTCTTTGTAT
>NC_041223.1:73045074-73069546 GCF_002837175.3 Physeter macrocephalus | reverse complement strand
CATTGTTTGTTTGCTCTTTAGTTCTTCTAGGTCCTTGTTAAACGTTTCTTGTATTTTCTCCATTCTATCTCCAAACTTTTGCATCATCTTTAGTATCAATTCTCTGAATTCTTTTTCAGGTAGAGTGCCTATTTCCTCTTCATTTTTTTGTTCTGGAGGGTTTTTGCCTTTCTCCTTCATCTGCTGTGTGTTTCTCTGCCTCTCATTTTACTTAACTTATGTTGTTTGGGGTCTCCTTTCTGCAGGCTGCAGGTTCATAGTTTCCATTGCTTTTGGTGTCTGCCCCCGTGGCTAAGGTTTGTTCAGTGGATTGTGTAGGCTTCTTGGTGGATGGGACTGATGCCTGTGTTCTGGTGGATGAGGCTGGATCTTTTCTTTCTGTTGGGCAGGACTACGTCCGGTGGTGTGTTTTGGGGTGTCTGTGACCTTATTATGATTTTAGCCAGCCTCTCTGCTAATGGGTGGGGTTGTGTTCCTGTCTTCCTAGTTGTTTTGCATAGGGTGTCCAGCACCGTAGCTTGCTGGTCGTTGAATGGAGCTGGGTCTTAGCATTGAGATGGAGATCTCTGGGAGATCTTTTGCCGTTTGATATTACGTGGAGCCAGGAGGTCTCTGGTGGACAAATGTCCTGAACTCGGCTCTGCCACCTTAGAGGCACAGGCCTGACACCAGGCCAGAGTACCAAGACCCTTTCAGCCACATGGCTGAGACCTTATTATGATTTTAGCCAGCCTCTCTGCTAATGGGTGGGGTTGTGTTCCTGTCTTCCTAGTTGTTTTGCATAGGGTGTCCAGCACCGTAGCTTGCTGGTCGTTGAATGGAGCTGGGTCTTAGCATTGAGATGGAGATCTCTGGGAGATCTTTTGCCGTTTGATATTACGTGGAGCCAGGAGGTCTCTGGTGGACAAATGTCCTGAACTCGGCTCTGCCACCTTAGAGGCACAGGCCTGACACCAGGCCAGAGTACCAAGACCCTTTCAGCCACATGGCTGAGAAGAAAAGGGAGAAAAAAAGAAAGACAGAAAAAAATAAAATAGAATAAAGTTATTAAAATAAAATTTAAAAATAATTATTAAAAATAAAGAAATTGAAAAGTAATTTTAAAAATAAAAGAGAAAGAAAGAAAGAAGAGATCAACCAAACCAAAAAAGAAATCCACCAATGATAACCAGTACTAAAAACTATACTAAAGAAAAAAAGCAACAGGCAGAACCCTAGCACCAATGGTAAAAGCAAAGCTATGCAGACAAAATGACACGAAGAAGCATACACATACACACTCAAAAAAGAGAAAAAGGAAAAAAAAATATATATCGTTGCTCCCAAAGTCCACCGCCTCAATTTTGGGATGATATGTTGTCTCTTCAGGTATTCCACAGATACAGGGTACATCATATTGATTGTGGAGATTCAATCCGCTGCTCCTGAGGCTGCTGGGAGAGATTTCTCTTTCTCTTCTTTGTTCGCACAGCTCCCGGGGTTCAGCTTTGGGTTTGGCCCCGCCTCTGCGTGTAGGTCGCCCTCCGGTGTCTGTTCTTGGCTAAGACAGGATGGGGTTAAAGTCGCTGCTGATTAGGGGGCTCTGGCTCACTCAGGCCGGGGGAAGGGAGGGGCACGGAATGCGGGGCGAGCCTGCGACGCCAGAGGTCGGCGTGACGTTGCACCAGCCTGAGGCGCCCTGTGCGTTCTCCCGGGGAAGTTGCCCCTGGATCACGGGACCCTGGCAGTGGCGGGCTGCACAGGCTCCCGGGAGGAGAGTTGCGGATAGTGACCTGTGCTCGCACACAGGCTTCTTGGTGGCGGCAGCAGCGGCCTTAGCGTCTCATGCCCGTCTCTGGGGTCCGCGCTGTTAGCCTCGGCTGGCGCCTGTGTCTGGAGCTCCTTTAAGCGGCGCTCTTAATCCCCTCTCCTCGTGCACCAGGAAACAGGGAAGAAAAAGTCTCTTGCCTCTTCGGCAGGTCCAGACTTTTTCCCGGACTCCCTCCCGGCTAGCCATAGCGCACTAGCCCCTTCAGGCTGTGTTCACGCCTCCAGTCCTCTCCCTGTGATCTGACGGAAGCCCGAGCCTCAGCTCCCAGCCCCCGCCCACCCCGGCGGGTGAGCAGACAAGCCTCTCGGGCTAGTGAGTGCTGGTCGGCACCGATCCTCTGCGGGAATCTCTCCGCTTTGCCCTCCACACACCCGCTGCGCTCTCCTCCACACACCCGCTGCGCTCTCCTCCACAGCCCCGAAGTTCCCCCTCCACTACCCGCAGTCTCCGCCTGCGAAAGGGCTTCTAGTGTGTGGGAACCTTTCCTCCTTCACAGCTCCCTCCCACTGGTGCAGGTCCCGTCCCTATTCTTTTGTCTCTGTTTATTCTTTTTTCTTTTGCCCTACCCAGGTACGTGGGGATTTTGTTGCCTTTTGGGAGGTCTGAGGTCTTCTACCAGCATTCAGTAGGTGTTCTGTAGGAGTTGTTCCACATGTAGATGTATTTCTGATGTATTTGTGGGGAGGAAGGTGATCTCCACGTCTTACTCCTCTGCGATTTTAAAGGTCCCTTATAAGTATTTTTTAACAGGTTATTTAAGGGTTGCTATCAACTGGGTGGTCTTTTTGTTGTATTTTCTTTTCCAAAGTTAATTGTCTATAAATTCACTTTTAAAAATCTTACTGTGTATCTAGCCTTAGCATAGGAAAAGAAAACAAAAACCAATCTGCTATCTGATATGACATTATCATTATTAAGATTCATTAGTAGTCAAAGTCTACCCATATCTAAAACTTAGAAGTTCTGTTGTCACTCTGAAATCATTCCCTATGATGGAAAATTTGCTATCAGAAAGAGAGAGCTTTAACTTGATCCTCTGTCTTACTGCTAAGCATCTAAATGATATTTTAGATGACTGTGAGGTATAAGGCAAATTCCATGAAATTTGTCACAACTTCAGAAATTAAATGGTGTAATATTTTGGCCAGTTTTAACTGATGATGTATACTTTTTGGCAGTAATAAAGGTATTTACTATCTCTGTTTTAAAGGATGTGTGTCATTAAAATTGATAGTTTTATTTATTTATTGAGTTACAGGTGACACCTATTTTTGGTGGCAGTGAATGTGGACCCAAATGACAACCAAGTGTAGGCAGGTTATCAGTCTGTGCCACCACCGATAGTTTCCTCTTGATGATAATCCTGCAAAATCTAGTGAAAACCTGGTTTCTTGGTGTTGGAGGGTCAGAAATGTTAGAGTTGAGGGAAAAACAAATCCACTGGGTGAAGGAGATTTACTAGGAATCTCAAACCTAGTACCATGGCTTGGGGAGGGGAGGATCATGATTTTAAAATAACTGAATATTTAAAAAAGGATTTTAGGAATAAAAGCTTAGATTAGATGTGTGGCCATTCTAAGTTTAGCCTAAAAATAAATAGCTAAAGGAATAAGAATAAGAGAATCACAGAAAGATGCCATTATAAATTGATCCTAAATTCATCACTAGGATCACCCTGGAACCAATGTCTTACACATCTTTCCTGTTTAATTCTTCCTTGAGAACAAGTCACAAAACTCCCTGCAATAGTGAGTGACTATTACTGTCAGGAAGTTCTTCCTTATATCTAACTTCATTTGAATAAGTGGTGGACTTATTCAAAACGTTCTTGGTAGTGTCCTTGGTAATTGATTCAGACCATAGAATTTAGTCCCATTTCTTTTTTTTAATGTGGTAGAATTTCTTTTATTGAAGTATAGTTGATTTATAATATATCAGTTTCAGGTGTACAACATGATGATTCAATATTTTTATAGATTCTAATCTATTTAAAGTTACTATAAAACATTGGCTATATTCTCTGTGCTGTGCAATATATCCTTGTTGCTTATTTATTTTATACATAGTAGTTTGTATCTCTTAATCCCCTACCCCAGTTTTGGCCCTCCCCCTTCTCTCTCCCCACTGGTAACACTAGCTTGATCTCTGTATATTTGAGTCTGTTTCTGTTTGTTACATTCATTCTTTTGTTTTACTTTCTAGATTCGACATGTAAGTGATATCATACAGTATTTGTCTTTCTCTGACTTATTTCACTAAGCATAATACACTCTAGGTCCATCCACCTTGTTGTAAATGACAGAATTTTATTCTTTTTTATGGCTGAGTAATATTTCATTGTACAATATATACCACATCTTCTTTATCCATTCATGTTAATGGATACTTAGGTGGCCTCCCTATTGTGGATATTGTAAATAATGCTGCTGTGAATATTGGGGTCCATGTATCTTTTCAAGTTAGTGTTTTCATTTTCTTCAGATATATACCTAGGAGTGGAATTGCTGGATCATATGGTAGCTCTAATTTAAGTTTTTTGAGGAACCTCCATAGAGTTTCCTACAGTGGCTACAGCAATTTACATTCCCACCAACAGTGTATCAGGATGCCCTTTTCTCCATATTCTTTTAGATGATAGCCATTGTGACAGGTGTGAGGTGGTTTTGGTTTGTGTTTCTCTAATAATTAGCGATGTTGAGCATATTTTCATGTGCCTGTTGGCCATCTGTATATCTTTTTTGGAAAAATATATATTCAGGTCTTCTGCCCAATTTTTTTAATCCAGTTTTTAAAATATTGAGTTGTATGAACTGTTTATGTATTTTGGATATTAACCCCTTATCAGTCATAACATTTGCAAATATTTTCTTCCATTTCATAGGTTGTCTTTTCATTTTTTGATGATTTCCCTTGTTGTGCAAAAGCTTTCAAGTATAATTAGGGCCCAATTTTTTATTTCACTTTTGTTTGCCTTAGGAGACAGATCCAAAAAAATATTGCTATAATTTTTGTCAGAGTGTTCTGTCTGTGTTCTCTTCTAGGAGTTTTATGGTTTCAGGTCTTACATTTAGGTGTTTAATCCATTCTGAGTTTATTTTTTGTATATGGTGTGAGAAAATGTTCTAATTTTATTCTTTTACACACAGCTGTACAGTTTTCCCAGCACTGCTTATTGAAGAGACTGTCTTTTCATCATTGTACAATATATTCTTGTCTCTTTTGTCATAGATTGACCATAAGTGCATGGGTTTATTTCTGGGCTCTCTATTCTGTTCCATTTATCCATATGTCTGTTTTTGTGTAAGTACTATACTTTTTGTAGTATACTGTTTGATTACTATAGATTTTATAGTCTGGAGTCAGGGAACATGATACCTCCAGGTTTGTTCTTTTTTCTCAAGATTACATTGGCTATTGGTCTTTTGTGGTTCCATGTAAATTTTAGGATTATTTGTTCTAGCTCTGAGTAAAATGTCATGGGTATTTTGGTAGGGATTTCGTTAAATCTGTAGATTGCTTTTGGTAGTATGGACATTTTAACAAGATTATTTCTTCCAGTCCATGAACATGAGATATGTTTCCACTTCTTGGTATCAGTTTCCTTCATCAATGTTTTATAGTTTTCAGAGTATAGGTCTTTCACTTGCTTGGTTATGTTTATTCCTAGTTTTTCTAAAATTATTTTTGATGCAATTTTAAACAAAATTGTTTTCTTAATTTTCCTTTCTGTATATACTAATCTTGTATCCTGCAACTTTACTGAATTCATTTATTAGTTCTAATAGTTTTTGGTGGGGACTTTAGGGTTTTCTATATACAGTATCATGTCATCTGCAAATAGTGACAGTTTTATTTCTTCCCTTCCAATTTGGATGTTTTTTATTTATTTCTCTTGTCTAATTATTGTGGCTGTAACTTCCAATACTATGTTAAATAGAAATTGTGGGAGTGGGCATCCTTGTCTTGTTCCTGATTTTAGAGGAAAGACTTTCAGATTTTCACCACTGAGTATGATGTTAGCTGTGGGTTTGTCATAAATGACCTTTATTATGTTAAGATATGTTCCCTCTATACCAATGCTGATGAGAATTTTTATCATGAATGGATGTTGAATTTTGTCAGATGCTTTTTCTGTGCCTATTGAGATGATCATGTGATATTTATGCTTCCTTTTGTTAATGTGGTATATCACATTGATTGATTTATGGATATTGAACCATCTTTGGGTCCCTGGAATAAATCCCAATTGATCATAGTCTAACACATGCTCTATCCTGGGGAACATTCCATGTGCACTTGAAAAGATTGTGTATTCTGCTGCTTTTGGATGGAATATCCTGTCGATATCTACTAAGTCCCAATTGATCTAGTGTGTCATTTAAGACCAATGTTTTCTTATTGATTTTCTGTCTAGATGATCTGTCCATTGATGTAAGTAGGGTGTTAAAATCCCCTACTATTATTGTATTATTGTCAATTCCTCCCTTTGTGTCTATTAACATTTACTTTTTATATTTAGGTGCTCCTGTATTAGGTGCATATATGTTAACAAGTGTTATATCCTCTTCTTGTATTGATCCCTTTATCATTATACAATGTCTTTCTTTTTTCTTGTAGACTTTGTTTAAAAGTCTATTTTGTCTGATATGAGTATTGCTACCCCCTCTTTCTTGTCATTTCCATTTGCATGAAATATCTTTTTCCATCCCCTTACTCTCAGACTGTGTGTGTCTTTAACTCTGAAGTGAGTCTTTTGTAAGCAGCATGGTATTTTTTTTGTCCAATCAGCCACCCTATGTCTTTTGACTGGAGAGTATTCAGTCATTCATTATTCAGACATTTAAAGTAATTATGGATAGGTATGTACTTGATGCCATTTTGTTACTTGTTTTCTGGCTGTTTTTATAGTTCTTCTCTGTTCTTTTCTTCCTCTTTTAGTTTCTTACCTTGTAGTTTATGATTTTCTTTAGTAGTATGCTTGTGTTCCTTTCTATTTTTTGTTTACCTATTGTAGGTTTTGGACTTGTGGTTACCATGGGGTTTATTTATGTAGAACTATAGCTATATCTACTTGTTTTAAACAGGTAGTCCTTTAAGTTCTAACACATTCTAAAAAGATCTACATTTTTTACTCCCCTCCCCTGTAATTTGTGTTTTTGATGTCATGTTTTACATTGTCATGTTTATCCCTTTACTGTTTATTGTAGTTATAGTTGATTTTACTATTTTTTGTCTCTTTATCATCCTCATAGCTTATTTAAGTTGTTGATCCATAGCCTTTACTATATATTTGCCATTAGTAGGGGGGCGGTTTTCCTTTCCTATAGATTCTTACTTCTTGATGTAGTCTTTTCTTTTCCACTTAGAGAAGACCCTTTAACTTTTCTTTTAGGTATGTTTAGTATTGATTAACTCTTCATTTTTGCTTTTCTGCAAAGTTCTTCATCCCTCTTTTAATTCTAAATGACAATCTTGCTGGATAGAGTATCCTAGGTTGTAGATTTTTTTCCTTTCAGCACTTTAAATATTTCACACCACTCCCTTCTGGCCTGCAAAGTTTCTGCATAGAAATCAGCTGATAGCCTTATGAGGGCTCCCTTGCATATGACTCTTTGTTTTTCTCTTGCTGCCTTTAGAATCCTCTCTTTATCTTTAACTTTTGCTATTTCAATTATGATATGTCTTGGTGTGGGTCTGCTTGGGTTCGTCTTATTTGGGACCCTCTGTCCTTCCTGTACCTGGATATCTGTTTCCTTTTTCATGTTTGGGAAGTTTTCAGTCATGATTTCATCAAATATATTTTTGACACCTTCCTGTCCCTCTTCTCCTTCTGGGACCCCTATAATATTAATGTTGGTACGCTTGATGTTGTTCAAGAGTTCCCTTAAACTGTTCTCATTTTTCAAAATTTGTTTTTCTTTTTGCTGTTCTGTTTGGGTGATTTCCATTATTCTATCTTCGAAATCACTTATGTGTTCCTCTGTATCACCTACTCTGCTGTTAATTCCTTCTAGTGCGCTTTTCATTTCAATTATTTTATTCCTCAGTTCTGACTGGTTCTTTTTTATATTTTCTAGTTCCTTGTTAAAATTATCACTGTGTTCATCTAATCTTCTCTCTAATTCAGTTAGCATTCTTATTACTAATGCTTTGAACACTTAATCTGGCAAATTTCTGTTTCATTAGTTTTGTTTAGGAGGTTTCTCTTGTTCTTTCACTTGAAACAAATTCCTCTGTCTTCTCATTTCGCTTAATTTTCTCTGTCTCTCTGAAATTAGGGGAAATGGTTACATATTCCAGTCTTAAAGGGGTGTCCTTGTGTGGGACCATCTCTATATAGTTTGGGTGTGCCCAGTGGCTTTGGTGGGAGAGCTGGATCTGACGTGAGCAGAAGTCATGTCTTTCCCCAGTGTGTGCTTACAGCTATCACTTTGGCAGGAGCTGGGACTGGAGATGGAGGGGCTAGAACCAGAGCCATGTTTGAACTGGGGCTTTTCCTCTGCTCAGTGGCCAACACCACCCTATTAGGAGTGGGAATGGGTCCCAAGTTGGTGGAGCAGAAGCCCTGAGCTTTGGGTCTGAGTTGGTTCTGTTCCCTCTAAGAATGTGCTTTCCTGCCTTCCAGCACCAGCATCCTCACCCCAGAGGGGAGCAGTGTTGGAACAATAGCATCTGGAATGGGCTCTTGGTTTAGATTGGGGCTTGGATTGTGGTGGTTCCAGTTCCAGTCAGAGTTCTGGACCATTTCTGATGAACTGCCTCACTAAGTGCCAGTAATGGCTGTCCTCGCCCCCTTCAGATGCTCTTCCGGGACCAAGCCGACTCCATTCCTTACAACTGAGTGCTCCCCTCAGCTCCAGCAGCCCTTGTCCTAGTGTGGAGCTGTGTCACAGAGCAACAGGGGCTGGAGTGGGTGCTGGTTTCAGGCTGAGGCACACTCCGGAATGGTGAGAGGAAACTGGCCAGAGTCCTTTGCGGTTTCAATCTGCTTTCTCCAGCTTGTTTCAGGAGTAAGCAAATGTGCGTATGCTCTTCACAAGCAGAGTCTAGGTTTCTTACAGCTCTCCTGTTAGTCCGACTGGTTTTCTAACTCATTTTCCTGGTGTCAGACCCCAGGGCTGGAGCCCCCAGTATGTGGCTTAAACTTCTCACTCCCTAGAGTGGATCTCTAAGCCCATGTAATCCCCCTCTTCTTCTGTGTCCCCTCCCAGGGGCAAAAGTCCTGACCTGCTCACTTCTCTTCCCTTCCTACCTGATTATATGTGGATCTTTCTTACAGGCTTGCTTGTACAAGTGTCTTTCTGTCCGTCTCTAGTTAGTTTTCAGTGAGAATCTCCACATGTAGGTATATTGTTGATGTCTTCAAGGGGAGAGATGAGCTACACGTCCTCCAACACCATCTTGATCTGAATCCTTTAGTCCTATGTCTCAGGACATAACTGGGTGTCTATCACTTTATGTACTTGTGTATAAGCCAGCTACTTCGAAGGCTGTGCATTAAGTGATACCTTCAAAGAATCCATTCAATCAATATGAACTTTTATGTATTTAATACCAATAACAAAATGAGAATGTCCAGCTGAAAACATGCAATTACTCTCATGCTCAACCCCCCACTATAAAAGAAATATGGAGTAAGCATGTGCTAACAGGGTGGGCTTGGGGTACATAAAAGTACCGAACTTTCTTTAACTGTGGGAAATGACATAAATCAGGGGGGAAAAATACTTATGTGTGGCATTGGGGTCCTGTGTTCTGGAGTGGCCTGGTCTATATCTTACATTATACATGGATAAATGCTTCACATCTGCTACTACCTCATTGGCATCGTCAGAAGAGGAACGGTACTGTCTGTAAAGTGTTTTAGTTCCCTCAGAAAACACCACATGAATATATGGTAATATACTATTACCATTATATAGAACAGAGGCCAAAAGCCTCTTGCCAAAGTGATTCTCTAAAATTTTACCCCTATTTCATGCATTAAAAAAGGAATATGTAGAAAACGCTTTCATGTATTTTACGATTAGCTCATCAGATTTGCATCTGTGGGGACAGAAAGCCAAAAAGCCTGCGTCTCTCAAGACCCTTCCTCTGCCCCTATGCCTACCTCCTCTTCCAGCATTGTCTTTAAAAGATGTGGTCTCACAGGTCCTCAGAAGTAAAATAAAACTTGAACTCAATAACTTGCATTTGTATAGGTCTTTTAAGTTCACAAAATGTTTTTATATAATCTCATTTGATTCTCACAACTACTCTATGGGGCTAGCAAGGCAGGGAATAATATTCCCATTTTACAATTGTGGAAACTGAGACTGAGAGAAGAAAAGCTTCATGGCTTGTTTCAAATTATCCAGTTATTAACTAGTAGAGCCTGTGACTTGAACCCAAGTCATCTGGCTCAATTCAATACTGCTTTTTTCACTCTGCCCCAGCTGCCTGTGGGAGACTGAACTCTAACATGATGCCTAATGACCTAAATAATCTCCTCTTCCAAAGTGTTCGTGAAACCTGTAAATATAATGAGACATCACTCCTTGATCACATTACTTTATATACAAAAGGAATTTTGCAATTGTAATTAAGGCCCCAGATCAGTTGACCTTAAGATAAGGAGATTGCCTGGGTGTGGCTGACCTAACCATAGGAACCCTTAACATATGGGTCTAGAGGTCAGAGATGGAGGCAGTCAGAGAGATTCAAAGCATATGAAGGATTCAATGCGAGGGCGATTCTCTGTTGCTGGCTTTGAAGTTTGGGAGGCCTCCGTGGCAAGGACTCCCTGCAGCCTCTGGGAGCTGGGGGTGACCCTGCTGACAGCCAGCAAGAAAACAGGAACTTCAGCCTTAGAACTGCAAGAAACTGAATTTGGCCAATAGCCTAAATGAGCTTGGAAGCAAATTCTTCTCCAGAGCCTCTAGATGAGAACTCAGGCTGGCTAACAATGATTTTAGCCTTGAGATACTATGAACAGAGAACCTGGTCACACCATGCTGAACTTTCAGACTGCAGAACCGTGACATAATAAATGATGTGGTTTTAAGTTGCCAAATTTGTGATAATTTGCTGTGCAGCAATAGACAAATAATAAACTGCCACTCGTAAATATTTATTGAGTGCTCATTACATGAAAGACAGTAGTTTTTATTTCAGAGATGCTTTATTTTGTGCCTGTGTCTAGGACGGTTAGTTTTTTTAAAAAAAATCTGTAGACTTGTGGTAACATTAGTATTTCTCCTTACCTGTGGGAACATAGAGAATTCCAATCCTTATCTTCTTGAAGGTAAGCATGACTATGTCCCTTATTCTGACCAATGAAATGGAGGGAAGTGACACATGTTTCTTCCAGGACAATGGCTCCCCAGTTCTCCCTATTCTTTTTCCCTCTTGCAGCAAACCCTGAAGCTCTGGATAAGAAGGGAGTTACCCTTGGGACTTCCCCAGTGGTCCAGGGGGTAAGACTCCGCACTCCCAATACATGGGGCCCAGGTTCGATCCCTGGTCGGGGAACTAGATCCTGCAGGCACGCTGCAACTAAGAGTCCACATGCCGCAACTAAAGATCCCACATGCCGCAACAAAGACCCGGCACAGGCAAAATAAATAAATAAATAAATAAACAAACATTTTTTTAAAAAGAGAAGGGAGTTTGCCATGATGGAGAGCACCTGTCAGCCTGTGTCTAGGGAGCAGAGCCTTCCACCCATCTGCTTTGGGCATATAGTGTAAGCAAGGTATACACCTTTATTGCTTTCAGTCTCTGAGAGTGTTGGGTAGTTTGTTTGCTCAACATAACCTGACTTATCCTGACTGACACGTTTGCCTTGAACATCCTGGAGCAGCATATAGTACTGAGCTTCATAAACACCGATTGCCGTCCTGCTACAATAGCGAGGAAAGCTGGGTGATCTGTTCCTTGGACATTTGGCTGAACATTTTTTGGATAAGAAACATTATTTACCACCACTTTTCCCTCCATGTAATTGAGGAGTGGGGAAAGGGATGGAGGAAGTAGCGTAAGACTGAGAAGATAAGGAAAACAGGAAACAGCCTGTGATGTTCTGACTGAGCAACGATTACTGAGTGGCTACAACTAAGCTTTGTGAGTGCCCCAAATGTCGGTGGAGACAGGCTCACTTTCTGCAAGACTCTGATGACCACAGTCAGTCATTAGTGTACCAATGAGTTGAAGTGAAGAAATTGTGTACTTTAAGTACTTAAGGTGCTCTGTTCTCTAGGTTTGCTGGAACAAACTACCCTAACTTAGGAGAAGGAAATCAAGACTGTGAGCAAATTTTAAGGGGTTTCCACATTTCATGTTTCTCTGTGTTGTTTCTGTAGATGACCTAGAGAGTAGATCTAGATGGCAGCTAAGTTAAAAAGCAAGTTTTATATTCAGTTTTATATTCAGAACAAAGTCACTAACAAATGTAACAATATTTTGTTTGCAATGAACTATGCTTATAATCATTCATCAGCTATCTTTTTCAAAAAGCAACATTAGATAAAACATTTCCGTCCTGTCAAGATAGTCACTAAGGTTTAGAATTTTAAGTAAGCCAAGTTGAAAAAGTTGGTCTCTTTAACCATACACAACAAACTTCTTTTGAAAATAAATTGGGGGGGGGTAAATTCCATTTAACTGCTAACAAGTGGAGGTCAAAGTGAGCATCTGTTGAAAATATTATTTCAAGAAGTTTTGATACAAAGCAGGAAAACTCTATGTAATGTTTAAGCTCTTGGTTTCCAGGCACATCCCATCATCACTATTTTTCCATTTATTCGCTAATCAGATTAATCAACTCTGTAAGGAGTTTCTTCCATCCATTTGTGAAGTTTTTCAAGTAGATCTTCTCAAATTAAACTAAAGCTAGAGGATTTCTTTAGAACTTAAGAAGATTTCTGGAAATCAAAACCAAACTGGACTTTTTCGTTTTTTAGAAGATAATTTCAAAAATGTGGTTTGATTTTCCTCATTTTTTTGCAATTCTTTTTTTAAGTATATTTTAAGGTAATTCTAAAGGAATTAAAAGTTGAATGTCCTTCAAGATCACCTCTGTCTCTCTGTCCCTCTCTCTCCTATATTATCAAGTCAGCATCTTGGCACCTGGAATAGAAGGTATGACTTCCATGGTATAACAAATGGGTGTAGATTGTGAATTCTGAAGACACCCCTAACTCTCACTGCAGTGACAATTTGGAGTTAGGAATGAGCTTTACCAAAGATTTCTTGTGTCCTGTCCTGGGTAAGGGGAGATGGTACCTTGAGAGGATGAAGCAAGGCTGGACTACATAAAACTACTACCTGGTACCTCCTGAAATTTTCCATTCTTCCCCCACTGCCATATTCAGCTTCTTCATCAGCATGTTAATTTCAAACTAACAGATGATTTTTCTTTAAATGAACAAATTTTCTCTTCAGAAAGTACATGCAACAACTAATTCCAATCTGGCCCTGAAACAAGGGTGTCATGGAAGGCATAAAAGGGCCAAGTTTTCAAGTGCGACTTTTTTCCTTTTCCTCCCATGCAAAAAACACACACATTTAGTATTTCTTTATTTAAAGACATGCCCGCCCACAAACATCTGAGAAACATCTGTAGACAAAATGCCAAAATGCATAGTCAAATTTTGACTTACACCTCACCACCCACCAAGACCCCTGTCAACTCACAATAAACACCTTTCTAGCATCTGCCCCAGAGAAAGAAACGCCACATTACCGAAAGGTCAGAGCAAACAGATGTCACTTATTGCAGACCCTAATCATATCCATATCCAACCTTAGGAGGCCTGCGGTGAAAGCCGACTTCTGGAGTCGGGGTTCCTCCAGTTAGAGACGCTCACCCCAGTTAGAGACTCCCTCCTTCTCACTAGAGCCAGGGGGCCTTAGGAGTGGCTGCCTCTAGGGGCCACCCCTGCACCCCGCTCACAGAACCCATGACTGAACACGGGGGTTAGGGAAGCAGTGGGAAATTCTTCATGGTTGGCCAGCATCTGAGCAGTCTTCCTGCTTCTCATTCTGTCAGACAGACATGGAATATTTTTCAAGAACATCTCCTGCCTCAACCTTCCTGATTCACTGTGGAAGACTTGAAACTGCTCTTCTCTGTTCTCATAGCCCTTTGTGCACATCTCTGTACCTCCTTTTATAACCGTCATCGTAGTGAATAGCATCACCTTACATCTCTGAGCCCCATGAGACTGAATTTCAGTTGGAGGAAAGAAGAGGGAAGGAAAGGAAGGAAGGAAGGAAAGAAGGAAGGAAGGAAGGGGAGAGAGAGAAGAAAGAGAGGAAGAAAGAAAGAAAGAAACAAAGGGAAAAAGAAAGAAAGGAAGGAAACGGGGGTGGGATATGGGATTTACAAAAAGAGGTTTAATGAAAAGACAATGTTGGCAATCCAATTTGGTGGGGGTTTTTTGTTTTGTTTTGTTATCTTTATAAACTGATAAAGCATAATACTCAATTCAGTAACTGTATGTTCAGTATCTATAAAAGATTCTTAGAAAGATAAATGTGTCGATATTTTCTGCTTGTTCCTGCAGACCTACACTTTACCTTTCTCCTATCTTCTCCCCCCATTTCAGTCCTGGTTGGGGGGACAGGTCCAGTTCATTCAAGGAGAAATACAGTGAGAATCATAAATAATCTAGAATTTAGAAGATATAGAGGTGTAAATCTCATGATAATAGCCTATACATGTGAAGGATTCTTTCTCATGATTGCAAATAAGTTTGGGAAGGGTTGATAGTTGAATGTGATATAAAAATAAAAGCAAAAAAAATGAGGAATCTAGCTCACTTTCCATAACAGTATTCAGTCCCTGCCTGCCTCACACAGACATATACATTATATACCTACAGCCTGAAGGTTCAGCCTTATCCAGTTCTTGAGACAATCCTACCATGTCTGTCCGTGTATTAGGAGCTCCATCCCCTCAGTGACCGAGCTCTGGATGCAGTTATGCTGTCATAAGCCTAGTACCTAGTGATCCTGGAGTGGCTCCATATGCTCCCTGAAATCTTCTCTCCATCCTCATGACTGAGCATCTGTTTTCCATGTGTCTGTGTCCCAGTTTTTTCCCCTCTTGAAATGGAACCCTATTCTGACCCTTAGACCATAGTTGGGAGCCTTCTAGCCAAGTCTTGTCAACTAACCTCCATGGAGACTGAACTCTGCTCGCTGGCTGAACTGTGCTCCAACAACAGCCACCACTCTACTTGTTATCTGTGTCTGCCAGGGGCTCATTGTATATTACTGGAAATTCTCACCAAAACCATTCAAGGTAGATAACATTGTCCTCTTTTGCAGATAAACCACAGTTCAGAATTAGAGCTATCTAATGTCTTAACTACAGCTAAATAGCTACAAAGTAGAAGAGGCAGGTGCCTCTGATTCCAGAATTTATGAACTTCCAACCCCTCGTCTCTGGAACTTTGACACTATTCATCCACCATCCTTAAAGACCCTGTCTTCCAGAGATGCCACCACACAGGACCCTCAGATATCAATGCCAGACCAGATCGGACATGGATTTGGACAACTGTGGAAGGGGCAGCCTTTGCTCCACTGTCCCAACTCCACCCAGAACCGCCTTACTCTCCTTGCATACATTAAGAGTTAGTTATAAATTTTTTATGACAATCCTACAAAGCTTTAGCATCATCTCAAAGTCTTCTTTAAATATTTTTTTTCTCATATGAGAAAACACATGCACAAAAGTGTAGGCTTTTAGGGATATTTTTTCATACAAACATAACTACCCTGAAACCTCATCACATGAATGTTGATTCTTAAAGGAGTCCCATTTCATTCTCAATCACTAGAATTTACAGAAGTGAAATTTAATATCCCTAAGAGTTTGAAAATTCTGCAGACTTGTAAGTGACTCTTGTTTGCTCTGAACTGAATTATCGCATTTAGGTATACTGAGTCTTCTTGCTTTTCTTTCCTCTTGCCTTCTGAGTTTTTCGAATAAAATCTATCAGATAAAAATGATTACTGAACATTTCTGTGTACATAGTACTGGTCTACAGTATATCTATTTTTCGAATATCCATTAGTGGATGGATTTCATATCTTTATTATTCTAAACCAGGTTCTTGACACGTTGTTGATAACTTAGAAAAATATGAGATGCCCTTTCTAAATGATGAATTTTTTAAAAAGTTGATGACTCTTAAAAGAGTCTCCTTATTTGTTCAGATCTTTCCAGACTCCTATTTAAAAGTTATTTAAATAACTTTTATTAATAAACATTTGCCAGTCTATATATCAATAGCTATCTTGCCCTTCTGTATAAGCTTCTCCAGGTCTTTTCGGTATGAAGAAAGACCTGTGTTATAATATACAGGTAATATATAGGCAAAGCAATGCCAGCTGCTGTAACAAAGCCCCAAATGTATAATGGTTCAAATACAATAGAAGTTTTTTTCTCATTCACGTAAATTCCAAAATAGATGTGTCTGATTAGCAGATGACACTTTTGTCAAGCAGCAAAGCAGAGACCCAGCACCTTCCGTCCTGTGCTCCCGTCATATTTACCATATCCAAGGTGCCTATGCATATTTGCCTCAAGCCCGTGGAAGGAAAAATAGCATAAAGTAGCGTTCTGCATGGAGGATTTTATGGGCCAGTCCTGAAATTGTACACATCATTTCTATTTACATCCAGTAGGTGCAACTTGGTCACATGACCAAATCTAACTACAAGGGACTACAAGGGGACCAGGAAGAAGAGGAAATGAATTTAGTGAGCCCACAATGTGTGTTTAGAGTCAGGCAGATCTGGGTTCAAATTCTAGTTCTACAAAGAATTCTTATGTGAGTTTCTATGTCTCAATTTCCTTGCCTTTTAAGGGATAATAAAGCTAATTTCAGCAATTGTTGTTAAGCATAAAGGGAATAATAAATATACAATGATTAACACATAGTATTGTTAGTTGAATCTGAAAGGCCAAGATATATTTTGTTTTATGGTTATACAGATTTGTATAATTTTAGATTTTGCCTGGTCCCTAGCAAGTTTTGTGATGTTAAAATGCCCTCCTTGATATTTTGAATTTTCAGCAATATTTTACAAATGCACTCATGTTACCTAGCAACCTAATTGAACATGAAATAAATACGATAAATTCAATAAATTGGTAACATCTCATCTAATGATTATCCATGTTTTAAGTTACTCCTACCAAAATTTTTCAGATTACACTGAAAAAATAGATATTTTTTCCATTTCACCATATTTAGTTTGGTGAATTGATACAATTTGGTGGAAATAAAAATAATGGCTACAATTGAATTCAACCATAATGATGGCTTTCAAATCCTGTGACCACAGCAGTGGGATAAACTCTTAAAATTCTCTTCAAAGTTCAAAAGGTTGACAGTCTTAAGTGTTAAACCTTCATTCATAATCCAGGTTCATAAAAGCATTTGCCATTTCAAAATTAGAAGTCACCCAATAACCAAAACTTGAGAATAAATGGAAAGAATGATCAGGGTTATTTTTTGATAGGTTGTGCAAATCACATGCATTTACCTCCTTTTGATTCCCCAGATAAATTTTATCCTTTGTTATTTCTTTTTCTTTTCTTTCTTTCCTTTTTTTTCTTCTTTTGTACCAGCAGCAATGGGATTTCTGCCAGAACTGAACTCAGCCGCTTCCCTGGGAATGTTGTCCAGTTGCTAATTTCACTACCGGAACTGTGTTCCCTCGCGTTCTGGCCTATTTCCATGCATGCCTCCACTGGAATAAAGGGTCTGACAGTTCTGTGGATAATGGTAAACATATGTAGCCAATGATGTGCAATTCTTTTAGAGCCAGAAAGCATTAGTAGGTATTTCAGTTGCTGGCAACAAAAAAATCAGTGTAAGGCACTTCAAACACCAGAACCCAAAGAAAACTACACATCAATGATTTTAATGCACAGCAAAGTTCTTCTTTCATTCTTTCTTTTTTAAATCATTGACTAATTAAAAATGAAAGTCAGACTATTATGACAGCCTAATTCCAAACTTTAAAACTACAGGGGAAAAGGTTGGGTTTAGGGGGAAAGAGAACATTACAACTTGTTTATTTTGGATACTATTCCAATTTCAAGTTAGGCCTTTTGATTCTTTAAGTGTACAAGAGAACTTTGACTTTCCCCAATACACAAGGGAAAAATTACATATTGTGATGTCATTGCCTTGTGGATTTCTCATACCACCAAACACATTAGTCACACTGTCAATGTCTAGGAGATAGAAAAGAAAAAGGAAAAAAACATATTATCTTCATATGAGAATCAGTAATGATTTCTCTTTGGAAGCATTTCTTCAAAATTGTTTCCCAAATTCCAGTGGAATCTAAGAGAGCTATTAAAAAATATGTAACAACATCTCCAACAGGTCAATTTGTACTGCTATATTACCAGCTTAATAAAAACATTAGCATGTAATGATAAATAAGAATACAATGAAGGGTACTTTGGATGGTGTCTTATTGCTGTATAACTTTGACCCAATTAATGGTTTTATTATTCTATATTGTGTGTTGATGATTGCAGGGAGACATTTTTATCCAAATATACTGAAAAGTGATAATCCTCCAGGGTTCTTGTCTATGGTGTTAAACTGATAGAGATATCCCCAGGCTCCCGACTGTTTGTTCTTGCCAATCCAGCATTGCAGCTGCCTCCTCATTTGCCTGGAAAACCGTCTGCCATCCCTTACTCGCTGCTTTGTTTCCTGCCCTCTGGCTGATTAGAATTCCTTCCAATATAATGGAGGACATGCCTGACTGAATGTCTTTAAGATATAGTAGAATCTTTCAATGCTAAGTAGGAGTGTCTCTACCTAAACTCAGAGCAAATGACCCAGAATTGGTTCCAAAGAGAGGAACCAATTGCAGAGACCCAATGTAGAGAAAATCAGAGATATTGATTAGACCAAGAAGAATTCTACTTGACTGCATTTGAATCCAATATCAAGATATTCAGTTGGCTCAATTCCCCAGAGGCTGTCTAATGAATTGTAAAGAGAGAGACGGACACACACCTATTCAAACCTCTTGATACAATGATGTAAGTGAGCCAAAGCAAGTAGGACCATTTGAAGTCCTTTCAAATCAGTTAGTTACCCTGGATGCACAAGCACTTGGACCATTTCTCAAATGCCCAATGTTTACTTAGATGCGGGTTTCTCGATCTTGGCATTATTGACATCCAGGGCTAGATAATTCTTTATTGTTGGGGGAGAATGGCTGTCCTGTGCATCACAGGATGTTTAGCAGCATCCCTGGCCTCTTCCCACTAGATGACAGTAGTGCCTCCACCCTACTTGTAACAACCCAAAATATCTCCAGACATTGTTATTTGTCCCTGGAAGAAGGGGAGCAAAATTGGCCCTGGCTGAGAACATCTGAGTTAGACAAATCTGTGCCTGGAGTTTTTGAGATGAGTGCCCAGACACTGGCCTTTAGCTTAAGCAACAGTGTTCCAAGCCTTGGGGCTGGTGGTCAGTAGGCTTGACTGTTGGGAAAAGAGACAGGGGTTGTGAGCTCTATAAATGGGGCCACTGACGAAACAAACAAGCAAACACACACTCCACAAACTGTTTCACTTGCCCTTTGTGACCCCCATGAAAATGAATAGTTTGCCTCAGAGTTGAAACATTCTGATCATAATAAGCCCATGAATTTAATTATTACACACTACATCTCTATAGAGCTATAGGTACATTCTTACTTACAGGTATAGGTAAACAGATGCAAACAGTTCCCAAAACACTTTTCTCAGACAGAACCTTAAGCAATTCTCTCAACTACCTGTAAGGTAAAATGGTCAAGGGTTCTGGTTACTCTCATTTCATGGCTGAGGAAACTAAATTTCAGAGAGTTTACGTGATTTTTTTCTAGATTATACAAGAAGTGTTCGTATCAAATCCAGGGTTTCTATTGCTCTGACTTCTTTTAAAAACAAAGGTTAAATAGTGACAGGTGGCATATGCTTATACCATAAAAATATCTAGTTATGTATCCCATAAACAGAGAAAGATTAAGTGTCTCCTTCTCTGTGATACAGGGAGAAATTCCAGTACATGTTGGCTAAGATGACCCCTGAATTTGGGGCTCTATGGCATTCATATTGGATATTTATCAGTGGGGCTACAGCAGCCCGTTTGCACCAGGAATAAATAAAATAATCTTTAATTCTCTCTCCTTTAACATCCAGAATTTAGATCTAGTTCGAAGGAAAGGAATGATTTTTTCAACTGTGACAATGCTTTAAACAACTTCTTGAACTCATTTAGCTGCCACTGCCACTGATCCTATTGTTTTGTTTTTTACATCATCCGATTTTGATCAAAGGGGTCACAAAAATTAGAAATATAAAGAGCAGAGCATGCTGTGCGTCAGCTGGCAGTAGAGAACAGATTAAACAAACGCCAGGGTTTATCAGAGGCCTGGGACTACCCAAGCCAGCAGTTTCAAATACAGCAAACCCTTAAATAATTTCAAATCCTTTTTTTTATTATCCTTTACAAAAATAAAGCTGGATACATACTAGATTCATAAGCATTCTCTGAGACACAGACAATCAAGGGAAGAACCCATGTCATGCCAGATCAAATGCTGTTTCTTAAAATTAAATGTACAATAAATATAAACAATAAATAAGGAATGAACTTTTTCACGAGTTCTGAAATGATTCTGCTGGTGTCACACTCTACCTTGATAATGAAGCAGTGTCATGTCATCTCATGTGTAAAGGATTTTAAAGCAATCTTTGTACAACTAATACATGTTCTTTTTTCTTTTGAAAACACGATACAGAGAAGAAACTAGAAACTATCAATAATCTTCACCTATAATATATACTGCTAATTTGGGGATATTTTATTCTAGTATTTTCACTGTGTATGACCATATATAGTTAATTTTAAAATCATGTACTATCTGATATATACAAAAAACATGTAAGCCACGAGGCACAGTTATAAAATGACACCCCTGACTTACAACTCAAACTAGGAACTAGAGCATTATCAGTAACTTGCACCTTCCCTTGGGTTCCTCCTCTACAGTCTCCCTGCTTTGCTCTCTAGTCCCAACCCAGAGGCAACCTCTATACCAAGGATTCTCATTTGGGGGCAACTTTATCTCCTGTGGGACATTCCACAGTGTCTGGACACTTTTTGGTGGTCACAACTGGGATGGAGGCTGCAACTGGCATCTAGTGGATAGGGACCAGGGATGCTGCTAAACATCCAATAATGCATAGGACAGTCTCGCACCACCAAGAGTTATCTGCTTCCAATGCCAATAGTGCCAAGGTTGAGAAACTCTCTTCTAGTCTGTGTGTTTGACTTTCATGACTGTGCTTAAAACAATAGTTTTGTCATACATATGATCTCCTAAATAATATGTAATTTACTTTTGCCGGTTTTGGAATTCTATAAAAATACTATCATGCTGCATGTCGTATTCTGTGACCTCCTTTTTTTCTCAGTAGTTTGTTTTAGTAGTCATTTATCATTTTGTCCATTTATTATTATTGGTGTATATTATTTCATTGTTTGAATATACCCCAATGTAATTTTTATTTCATTGTCAATGAATATTTTGTTTGTTTACTGTTCTTTTTGTTGTTCTGAGTTGTTTTTTTTTTGATAATACGAACAGTGCTTCTAAGAACATTTTGTACAAGTCTACTGGTGCGCATATGCAAGAATTTCTGTGAAGTGTATATACAGAATTAAAATTGCTAGGTTGTAGGGGATGTGAGCCTTAAGTTTAAAAGATAATGTGAATTTCAGTATGACTGTACCAATTTGTATTCTTACCAGCAAGATATAAGATTTTGCCTTGATCCACCTTTTCTCCAATTTCGGTATCTTGGCTATCTCTTGACAATCTAGTGAGTATAAAAGATAAATCAATGTGGTCTTAATTTGCATCTCCAGAATTACTAGCAAGATTGAGCATTTTTATGTGTTTATTCACCATTTGTGTTTCTTTTTCTCTGAGGATCTTGCTTTTCTCTGAAGTTTGTTAGTGTTCTCAATCTTATTTGTTAGATGAAAAAGCCTTCCCCATCAGTTTGTGACATTTCCTTTATTACATAATATGTCTTCTACATACTAGAGTCTGTTTTAAAGTTATCCATTCTGTCTCATTGATCTGTCAATTCTTTGCCAATACCATATGGTTTTAATCACCAGAGTTCCATGTTACATTTTATTCTGTGGTAGTGTGAGTCTGACTTCAATATTTCCTTTGTTCAAGATTTTATAAGCCATTCTCGAATACCTCTACTTTTATGAGCTAGTTCAATGTTAGAATCATTTCAATAAGCTAAAATTTAAAAAATAAATTTTGATTAGTAAATGAGTAATTTATCTTTAATATTTAGTGTCATTCAGAAACATGACATTTCTTTCTCTTCTTGCATATCTTTTGAATTACTGTTATAGTTTACTTCAGAAAAGTTACTTCTGTGGTTCACTTCAAAAAAAAGTCACACTTTCTTGTTAGTATTTTGTCTAGTTATTTTATGTTTTAGGTTACTATTGTGAATGGAATTCTCTAACTGGCTATTGCTTATATAAAGAAAAGTTATTTTGGATATTTATCTTGAATTTCATCATCATGCTGAAGTGTCTTTCTTATTTTAAGAATTTTTAGTTGTGTCTTTTTAGTTCTGAAAGAATTTCACATCCACATAATAATTTTTCTCTTCTCTTTAGGCATGCACCGTGATTCTCTGTATCGTCTTACTGTGTTAACCAAAACCTGAAAACCAATTGTACTAATAGCAATAGTGAGCAGGATCTTGTTTGTTTGGAGATTCTCCGAGTGTGACTTTGGAGGCACACTACTACTTCACCATCAAGTATGGCTGTAGGTTTAATACAGTTAATTTTTCTCATGCTGATATTTCTAGCCCAGTCCTAGTTGTCTAATTAGGAATGTATGCAGAACATGATTACTTTTTCAACATAAATGATACTGATAAATTTCAGAAAGTTAAATGTCTCAACAACTCTACAATGGGTCAAGTAAGACAATATTTAAGATACCATGTGGCAAAAGCACATATGTATATTTTCAACCATTATAAAGACACGTGGATTGCTCTGGAAACTACTTGCTGTGCTTGCATGCTCCTCTTTTCTAGCTTAGCTCTAACATGTCCTCATGACTTTTCAATATTGACTTTGGCTAGCCAACACCCTCTCCCTCTTCTTCCAATCCTACCTCTTGGTTCCTTGACTGTATTTGCTGTTGTCCAGGACTAATCCTGCAAACTAATGGTTTCAGAAACCCTCATCTAGAAGCAGCAGGATGCAATAGTTCAAAACGACTCAAAGAGAGATCAAAAACTGAGAAACATTATTTCTATAACATTGTTTCAATTTGAAGTGCTCAATCTATCTGGTTCGGTTAATCTACCATTTACTACCATTTTAGAAAATAAGATAAAATATAAACTCAGGTTTTCCTATTGTGCCCTTTTATATCATTATTATTACTTAATACAATAAATTAATAGTATTTATTATATGTAAGGTTGTTATATATAATACTCTGCTTGTACGTCTTGGTTAAGTCTCATTCCATGCAACAATCTTATACCTATCAGAAACTGAATTACAGAAAAAAAAAATTGCTCATATTATGTTAGATACATTTAGTGAGTTGCTAATATCTATCTTGTGATAATTCCTCTTCATTTAAGGAGTCATTATTTTTAGATAAGAAATAATTTTCTTTGCAACATTCTTACTACATAAAGTCTCATTTTCTATGTCTAATGGGTCTCTAACTTTCTTCCTTAAATGAGGAAAGAAATTTCCAGCCTAGAAATTTACTGTTATCTGATGCTAACTTTATTCAACTTTTTTCCTGTTCTTAGAACTCAGCCTTTGTTCATCCATTTAAAATTTCTAACAGCCTCAGACCATGAACTAGATGTTCAGAAATGACATTTTCATTAACTTTATTCAACTTTTTTCCTGTTCTTAGAACTCAGCCTTTGTTTGTTCATCCATTTAAAATTTCTAACAGCCTCAGACCATGAACTAGATGTTCAGAAATGACATTTTCATTTTGCATTTTAGCAAGTGGCATTTAAAAGAAAATTTCCCTTGTATATATGTGCTACATCTTCTTTATCCATTCGTCTGTTGATGGACACTTAGGGTGCTTCCATGTCCTAGCTATTGTAAATAGAGCTGCAATGAACATTTTGGTACATGACTCTTTTTGAATTATGGTTTTCTCAGGGTATATGCCCAGTACATATATACAATGGAATATTACTCAGCCATAAAAAGAAACAAAATTGATTTATTTGTAGTGAGGTGGATGGACCTGGAGTCTGTCATACAGAGTGAAGTAAGTCAGAAGGAGAAAAACAAATACCGTATGCTAACACATATATATGGAATCTAAGAAAAAAAAATGTCATGAAGAGACTAGGGCTAGGACGGGAATAAAACACAGACCATGGACTTGAGGATATGGGGAGGCGGAAGGGTAAGCTGGGACGAAGCGAGAGAGTGGCATGGACATATATACACTACCAAACGTAGGGTGGATAGCTAGTGGGAAGCAGCCGCATAGCACAGGGAGATCAGCTAGGTGGTTTGTGACCACCTAGAGGGGTGGGATAGGGAG